>NC_069499.1:1000570292-1000735292 GCF_027579735.1 Bombina bombina
AAAATAATGCAGGAGTTATTTCAAAGCAGTGTCCGTTTTTTTCTACAATTTTTACCGGACAGCTGGTTGAAAAACCGGACTGTCCGGTCAGATACCGGGCACCTGGCAACCCTATCTATGTCGCAATTTGGAATGCCTATTGGTACGGTCCGAAATAAATATATCATCTTTGGTAACACTGTCATTTTGATCGCAGATAGACGACCAAACCAAGAAAATCTTAGTTTGCTCCATTTAATAAGGTCTTGTTTAAATACTTTATATATTTGCGGGTAATTCGCTTGGTGTAATTCCGATGAGTGTTTAATGAGATTGATCCCTAGATATTTGAGATGATGTTTTACCCAGTTAAACTCAAAGTTCTATCAATTTTTTTGTGTGGTCTGGTAAAGCTAGAGGCATGGCACCTGCCACTATTTATCAAGATTCAGTTTATATCCAGATATAGTGGAGAAGTTCCTAAGGGTGTTGTAAAGGTTTGGTAGTGAGATTAAAGGTTTAGTTAGAGAGAGTAAAATGTTGTCTGAGTAAAGTGTGAGTTTGTAATCTGATTGTCCTACTTTAATTCCAGTAATGTCTGTGGAGTTCCTAATGTGTTGTGACAAGGGTTCTATACATATACTGACTCTATACAGTGAATGCACTTGCCACTAGATAACAAGGAGAGCGGTGTGCATATTACTGACTCTATACAGTGAATGCACCTGACCTGCACCTGCCACTAGATAACAAGGAGAGCTGTGTGCATATTACTGACTCTATACAGTGAAAGCACCAGACCTGCACCTGCCACTAGATAACAAGGAGAGCGGTGTGCATATTACTGACTCTATACAGTGAAAGCACCTGCCACTAGATAACAAGGAGAGCTGTATGCATATTACTGACTTTATACAGTGAAAGCACCTGCCACTAGATAACAAGGAGAGCTGTTGCATATTACTGACTCTATACAGTGAAAGCACCTGCCACTAGATAACAAGGAGAGCTGTATACATATTACTGACTCTATACAGTGAAAGCACCTGCCACTAGATAACAAGGAGAGCTGTATGCATATTACTGACTTTATACAGTGAATGCACATGCCCTGCACCTGCCTCTAGATAACAAGGAGAGCTGTTGCATATTACTGACTTTAGACAGTGAATGCTCCTGCCCTGCACCTGCCACTAGATAACAAGGAGAGCTGTATGCATATTACTGACTCTATACAGTGAATGCACCTACCACTAGATAAGAAGGAGAGCTGTGTGCATATTACTGACTTTAGACAGTGAATGCTCCTGCCCTGCACCTGCCACTAGATAAGAAGGAGAGCTGTGTGCATATTACTGATTCTATACAGTGAATGCTCCTGCCCTGCACCTGCCACTAGATAACAAGGAGAGCTGTATGCATTTTACTGACTCTATACATTGAATGCACCAGACCTGCACCTGCCACTAGATAACAATGAGTGCTGTATGCATATTACTGACTCTATACAGTGAATGCACCTGCCCTGCACCTGCCACTAGCTAACAAGGAGCGCTGTATGCATATTACTGACTCTATACAATGAATGCACCTGCCAATAGATAACAAGGAGAGCTGTATGCATATTACTGACTCTATACAGTGAGGCCTATTTATCAAATGTCTGTCGGACCTGATCCGACAGTGCGGATCAGGTCCGACAGACATTGCTGAATGCGGAGAGCAATGCGCTCTCCATATTCAGCATTGTACCAGCACCTCTTGTGAGCTGCTGGTGCAATGCTGCCCCCCTGTAGACACGCGGCCAATCGGCCACCAGCAGGGGGGTGTCAATCAATCCGATCGTACTCGATCGGGTTGAATTCTGGCAATATCTGTCCGCCTGCTCAGAGCAGGTGGACAGGGTTATGGAGCAGCGGTCTTTAGACTGCTGCTTCATAACTGCTGAATGCCCCTGCCCTGCACCTATACATTGAATGCACCAGACCTGCACCTGCCACTAGATAACAATGAGTGCTGTATGCATATTACTGAGTCTATATAGTGAATGCACCTGCCCTGCACCTGCCACTAGATAACAAGGAGCACTGTATACATATTACTGACTCTATACACTAAATTCACCTGCCCTGCACCTGCCACTAGATAACAAGGAGAGCTGTTGCATATTACTGACTCTAGAGCTGTATGCATATTAACGACTCTATACAGTGAATGCACTTGCCACTAGATAACAAGGGGAGCTGTGTGCATATTACTGACTCTATACAGTGAATGCACTTGCCACTAGATAACAAGGAGAGCTGCATGCATATTACTGACTCTATACAGTGAATGCACCTGCCACTAGATAACAAGAAGAGCTGTTGCATATTACTGACTCTATACAGTGAATGCACCTGCCACTAGATAACAAGAAGAGCTGTGTGCATATTACTGACTCTATACAGTGAATGCACCTGCCACTAGATAACAAGGAGAGCTGTTGCATATTACTGACTCTATACAGTGAATGCACCTGCCACTAGATAACAAGAAGAGCTGTGTGCATATTACTGACTCTATACAGTGAATGCACCTGCCACTAGATAACAAGGAGAGCTGTTGCATATTACTGACTCTAAACAAGTGAATGCACCTGCCCTGCACCTGCCACTAGATAACAAGGAGAGCTGTATGCATATTACTGACTCTATACAGTGAATGCACTTGCCACTAGATAACAAGGAGAGCTGCATGCATATTACTGACTCTATACAGTGAATGCACCTGCCACTAGATAACAAGAAGAGCTGTTGCATATTACTGACTCTATACAGTGAATGCACCTGCCACTAGATAACAAGAAGAGCTGTGTGCATATTACTGACTCTATACAGTGAATGCACCTGCCACTAGATAACAAGGAGAGCTGTTGCATATTACTGACTCTATACAGTGAATGCACCTGCCCTGCACCTGCCACTAGATAACAAGAAGAGCTGTGTGCATATTACTGACTATACAATGAATGCACCTGCCAATAGATAACAAGGCGATCTGTATGCATATTACTGACTCTATACAGTAAAGCCTATTTATCAAATGTCTGTCGCACCCGGATTAGGTCCGACAGACATCGCTGAATGCGGAGAGCAATGCACTCTACATATTCAGCATTGTACCAGCACCTCTTGTGAGCTGCTGGTGCAACGCCGCCCCCTGTAGACATGCGGCCAATCGGCCACCAGCAAGGGGGTGTCAATTAACCCGATCGTACTCGATCGGGTTGAATTCTGGCAATATCTGTCCGCCTGCTCATGCTTATTATTATTTGCTTTATTTGAATCTGTTATTTAAAAGATCAGTGTTTACTTTTGTTTGTGAAGATAAACAAGCATTGTTAATTCCACTATAAAAGAAAATCCATTTAGATTAAATTGCTTCCATTTATATTCTCAATATACTAGTTCTGTTTATTGGGAGATTATGGTAGCATACACTCAGTGAACTAGTGATAGATATAATAGCTTTTTTCTATCATAGACTGTCACACAAGGAGAGCTGTATGCATATTACAGACTCTATACAGTAAATGCACCTGCCACTAGATAACAAGGAAAGCTGCATGCATATTACTGACTCTATACAGTGAATGCATCTGCCCTGCACCTGCCACTAGATAAGAAGGAGAACTGTTGCATATTACTGACTCTATACAGTGAATGCACCTGCCACTAGATAACAAGGAGAGCTGTATACATATTACAGACTCTATACAGTGAATGCACCTGACACTAGATAACAAGGAGAGCTGCATGCATATTACTGACTCTATACAGTGAATGCATCTGCCCTGCACCTGCCAATAGATAACAAGGAGAACTGTATGCATATTGCTGACTCTATACAGTGAATGCACCTGCCCTGCACCTGCCACTAAATAACAAGGAGAACCGTATGCATATTACTGACTCTATACACTGAATGCACCTGAACTGCACCTGCCACTAGATAACAAGGAGAGCTTTCTGCATAATACTGACTCTATACAATGAATGCACCTGCCCTGCACCTGCCACTAGATAATGAGAGCTGTATGCATATTACTGACTCTTTACAGTGAATGCACCTGCCACTAGATAACAAGGAGAGCTGTAATTATATTACTGACTCTATACATTGAATGCACCTGCCACTAGATAACAAGGAGAGGTGTATGCATATTACGGACTCTATACAGTGAATGCACCTCCCCTGCACTTGTCACTAGATAACAAGGAGAGCTGTATGCATATTACTGACTCTATACAGTGAATGCACTTGCCACTAGATAACAAGGAGAGCTGCATGCATATTACTGACTCTATACAGTGAATGCACCTGCCACTAGATAACAAGAAGAGCTGTTGCATATTACTGACTCTATACAGTGAATGCACCTGCCACTAGATAACAAGAAGAGCTGTGTGCATATTACTGACTCTATACAGTGAATGCACCTGCCACTAGATAACAAGGAGAGCTGTTGCATATTACTGACTCTATACAGTGAATGCACCTGCCCTGCACCTGCCACTAGATAACAAGAAGAGCTGTGTGCATATTACTGACTATACAATGAATGCACCTGCCAATAGATAACAAGGCGATCTGTATGCATATTACTGACTCTATACAGTAAAGCCTATTTATCAAATGTCTGTCGCACCCGGATTAGGTCCGACAGACATCGCTGAATGCGGAGAGCAATGCACTCTACATATTCAGCATTGTACCAGCACCTCTTGTGAGCTGCTGGTGCAACGCCGCCCCCTGTAGACATGCGGCCAATCGGCCACCAGCAAGGGGGTGTCAATTAACCCGATCGTACTCGATCGGGTTGAATTCTGGCAATATCTGTCCGCCTGCTCGGAGCAGGCGGACAGGGTTATGGAGCTTTAGACTGCTGCTTCATAACTGCTGAATGCACCTGCCACTAGATAACAAGGAGAGCTGCATGAATATTTCTGACTCTATACACTGAATGCACCTGCCACTAGCTAACTAGATAACAAGGAAAACTGTATGCATATTACTATCTCTATACAGTGAATGGACTTGCCACTAGATAACAAGGAAAGATGTATGCATAATACTGACTCTATACAGTGAATGCACCTGCCACTAGATAACAAGGAGAGCTGTATGCATATTACTGACTCTATACAGCGAATGCACCTGCCACTAGATAACAAGGAGAGCTATATGCATTATACTGACTCTATACAGTGAATGCACCTGCCACTAGATAACAAGGAGAGCTGTTGCATATTACTAACTCTATACAGTGAATGCACCTGCCACTAGATAACAAGGAGAGCTGTTGCATATTACTGACTCTATACAGTGAATGCACCTGCCACTAGATAACAAGGAGAGCTGTTGCATATTACTGACTCTATACAGCGAATGCACCTGCCACTAGATAACAAGGAGAGCTATATGCATATTACTGACTCTGTACAGTGAATGCACCTGCCACTAGATAACAAGGAGAGCTGTTGCATATTACTAACTCTATACAGTGAATGCAATTGCCACTAGATAACAAGGAGAGCTGTATGCATATTACTGACTCTATACAGTGAATGCACCTGACCTGCACCTGCCAGTAGATTACATGGAAAGCTGTGTGAATATTATTGGCTCTATACAGAGAATACACCTGCCACTAGATAACAAGGAGAGCTGTTGTATATTACTGACTGTATATAGTGAATGCACCTGCCACTAGATAAGAAGGAGATCTGTATGCATATTACTGACTCTATACATTGAATGCACCTGCCACTAGATATTACTAACTCTATAAAGTGATGCACCTAACCTGCACCTGTCACTAGATAACAAGGATAGCTGTGTGCATATTACTGACTCTATACAGTGAATGCTCCTGACCTGCACCTGCAACTAGATAACAGAGAGCTGTATGCATATTACTGACTCTATACAGTGAATGCACCTGCCACTAGATAACAAGGAGAGCAGTATGCATATTACTGACTCTATACACTGATGCTCCTGACCTGCACCTGCCACTAGATAACAAGGAGAGCTGTGTGCATATTACTGTCTCTATACAGTGAATGCACCTGCCACTAGATAACAAGGAGAGCTGTATGCATATTACTGACTCTGTACATTGAATGCACCTGCCACTAGATAACAAGGAGAGCTGTATGCATATTACTGACTCTGTACAGTGAATGCACCTGCCACTAGATAAGGAGAGCTGTAGCATATTACTGACTCTATATAGTGAATGCAACTGCCACTAGATAACAAGGTGTCAGGATTTGACTTTCATACTACCCCTTTAAGTCAAATCTCCTCCCCATTCTACTCCCTATAAAAGTTCCTTACTTTCAGTGTCCATTGCTTGATTATTGGAACACTGAAGGGAAGTACTATTTTCTCCCTTTACTTTTGTTCTCCTCCATCAGGCCACAGTAAATTATTTAAAGTTTACTAAATCTAACATCCTCTGTTCTCCTTCTAGTGTTTATTCCGGATACATTTGGATTACAAAGTATTTCACCTTAAAATTGTTTCCTAAAATATCTACTTATATTTTTAGTCCTCAAAAGCGCTGCAACTTACGCTGTGATCACAGTCAGTAACTGCTGACGTCACCCGCAAAACCCGACTTCGAAGGATACGCTCACGCAGATCAGAGCAGCTGTGTCCTCCGCGCTCAAACACTGGTCAGTACCCTGAATCTCACGCTGTTATCTGACAGACTCCTGAAATTTCTCCAAACACAATTCTTTTACCGGATCACCGCAAATAGGTTTGACTCTGTATAAATATCATGCAAAGTATTCCGGATGGCATGTACTTTAAACCTAACCATTCAGTAATATGCCTGCGCAGTTTCTCATACTTACAACACACGCATTACATTCTTTTATTTTTTCACATCTTCCATGTTACTTTCTGCCTCCGTTGTTTTGTCAATAACATCACACTAACATTATACTAATTCCATATTTGTTCATTTCATTCGTTTTCACTTCTTCATTATCTTTTTATCATTTTGATGTTATATGCTTATTATTATTTGCTTTATTTGAATCTGTTATTTAAAAGATCAGTGTTTACTTTTGTTTGTGAAGATAAACAAGCATTGTTAATTCCACTATAAAAGAAAATCCATTTAGATTAAATTGCTTCCATTTATATTCTCAATATACTAGTTCTGTTTATTGGGAGATTATGGTAGCATACACTCAGTGAACTAGTGATAGATATAATAGCTTTTTTCTATCATAGACTGTCACAGAATAATCAAGCCCATAAAATTTTTTATTTTTTAACACATAAACAACTGAAAAAATTTTACACTTACAATTTCAGATCTAACATGGATCCTGCTGAAATGACTAATCAAATCACTACTTTAAATCAGAAAGTAGAAATCCTAGCCCAAGGTTTAACTGAGTTAAAAAATGAGAATAGCACTCTTAAAAGAGTGATAAATGAATTTATTACTCAAAAAACCAATGAGATGCCTGAACCTCAGGTAAATCTTCCTTTACCTTTTTCTGGAGATCGCACTAAATTCCGCGAATATAAAAATGCCTGTATTCTATTATTCTCACTAAAACCAAGGACTTATAGAACTGAGAAAATAAAAGTTTTCACTGCCATCTCCTATTTATCTGGTGAACCCAGAGCATGGGCAGATAGGTTTCTGGAAACTGAAGATCCAATACTAAATTCATTAGATGAATTTTTTCGCACCATGGCCATATTATATGACGATGTGAATAAACAACAGACAGCAGAGTTACGTCTAAGATCATTAAAACAGGGAAAACGTCCTGTGGAAGACTACATAGCTGATTTTCAGTTATGGGCTACTGATTCCCAGTGGAATTCAGTAAGTCTCAAAAACCAATTTAGAATTGGTCTTTCCGAATATTTAAAGGATGAGTTATCAAGAGTGGATTTCCCAGAAACTCTCGATACTCTAATAAAATTGTGTATCACCATGGATAGAAGATACCGTGAAAGAAAGTTTGAAAAACATCAACAGGAAGTGACTCCTAAAAAACCTTATCAAGCATATGTTGAAAGAGACCGATCACATGTAGCACCTATACCAATGGAAATAGGTACAATTCGGGGACCTCTCAGTTCAGAAGAGAAACAAAGAAGAAGACTGGAAAATCTCTGTTTGTACTGTGCCAACAAAGACCATGATGTGGCTACCTGTCCTAATCTTCTACGTCAAAAGAAGGGTAAGCAGACATATAAATTTCATTCTGACCTTCCCACAACAACTTGTCATTTATCTATAACTTTATCTTTGCAGTGGGACAGCCAACAAGTTCAGAACGAAGCTATCGTTGATTCTGGTGCAGATGGCATCTTTATAGATGAGTCAGTAGTACGAATAAATAAAATACCAATTATGCAGAAAACTTCTCCTGTTTTTGTGAGAGTCATAGATGGTACACAGATCTTAAAAGGTCCTATAACACATCACACCATACCACTTCTAACAATTACACCAGATGGTCATAAAGAATTTTTAACTTTTGATATCATTCCCAGTTCCATTCATCCTATAATCCTTGGCTTTCCATGGTTACAGAAACACAATCCTTCAATAAATTGGGTACATAATATTATTAGTTTCAATTCACATTTCTGTCAAACAACATGCTTTCCATATGTTACAATTGGACAGATAACTTCAATATTACCTGAAGTTTATAAAGATTACACTGATGTATTTAATTTAAAAAATGCTGAAACACTTCCACCACATAGACATTTTGATTGTCCTATAGACACAAAACCTGGTGTTGAGGTACCATCTGGTAAGATATTTCCTCTTTCACAAAAAGAGTTAAAACACTTACGTGAATACTTAGATGAAAACCTGAGAAAGGGCTTTATTTCTCCATCATCATCACCAATAGCTTCAGCTATATTTTTTGTAACTAATAAAGATGGCACACTCAGACCGATCATAGACTATCGAGCTCTGAATGCTGTCACAATTAAAAATAGATACCCTTTACCACTCATCCCTGAAATAATTGAGCGACTCCAAGGCGCAACCATATTTACGAAATTAGATTTAAAGGGAGCTTATAATTTAATTAGAATGAGACCTGGGGATGAGTGGAAAACCGCTTTTAAAACAAGGTATGGCTTATTCCAGTATAACGTCATGCCATTTGGACTGACAAATGCCCCAGCCACGTTTCAATTCTTTATTAATGAGATTTTTAAAGAATTGATGGACATATGTGTTATCGTCTATCTTGACGACATTTTAATTTATTCGAAAAGATTAGCAGATCATAAGAAACATGTTCGATGGGTCTTAGCAACATTAAGAGACCATAAGCTATATGCCAAAATGGAAAAATGTCAATTCCATAAAGACACAATAAAGTTCCTCGGTTACATTATATCCCCACAAGGAATACAAATGGATCAAGATAAATTAACTGCAATCGAAAATTGGCCCAAACCCACTACATTAAAATCTTTACAAAGATTTTTAGGGTTCACCAATTTCTACCGAAAATTTATCAATCAGTTTTCTACAATAGTCCAACCTCTTACTCAATTAACAGGTAAACAAAAATTCATATGGGATCAAAAGGCAGAGCAAGCTTTTCACAATTTAAAGAAAGAATTTACAAAAGCACCAATTCTAAGATTACCTGATCCAGATTTACCTTATATCCTAGAAGTAGATGCATCAAATGTAGGAATTGGAGCGATACTTTCCCAACAAAGAAAAAGTGATACAATCCATTTTCCTATTGCCTATTTTTCCCGAAGGTTAACTCCTGCTGAACGAAACTATTCAGTGGGAGATAAGGAATTATTGGCAATGAAAGCAGCAATGGAACATTGGCGACACCTCCTTGAGGGTACCAAAGATCCATTTCAGGTATACACAGATCACAAGAATCTGCAATATCTTAAAAGAAATAAAACTCTTTCATCCAGACAAGTAAGATGGGCACTGTTTCTAGACCGTTTCAATTTTATCCTTACTTACATCCCAGGAACAAAAAATGTAAAGGCAGATGCTCTATCTAGATCGTTTGAATCAAGGGAAGATGTTGAAAACTCAACTTTCATAATTCCATCTTCCAAAATAATTGGATTTACAACCATTACTACAACTGATTTGTTTCAAGCTCAACAAAGAGATAATGAAATTTCTGCGACATATGGATACCACCCTCGCACATATCCCATGAATTTAACATGTCCCCACTCTCCATCGGTCTCTCATTACACAGACTCTCTGAAAGAAGTTACCATGAGTTTACAGGAACATCTCTTAAATGCCAAGAAGACTCAGAAATTCTATTTTGACAAAAAAAGGAACCCAGCACCTACTTATAAATTGGATGATTTAGTCTGGTTATCCACGAAAAACATAAAATTACCGGTTCCCAGTAAGAAACTTGCTGATCAATATATTGGACCTTTTCCAATAGTTAAGATCATAAATGAGAATGCTGTGACTTTGCGTTTACCCTCTTCAATGCACATACATCCGTCTTTCCATGTTTCGCTTTTGAAACCTTATTTAGGAAAGGATAATCCTTGCATTGAAGACGTTTCTATGTCAATTGCGGATCCTCTGGAATATGAGGTTGATGAAATTCTTGATTCCCGAAGACGCCGAAATACCCTTGAATATCTTGTTCACTGGAAAGGTTATGATACAGATGAGAATTCCTGGATCCCTGTTCGGGATTTACATGCTCCTGAATTGTTGGCCGATTTCCATGCTACCTTTCCTACGAAGCCTGGATCTCGACTGCCTGGGGGGGCCTCTTGACAGGGGGGATCTGTCAGGATTTGACTTTCATACTACCCCTTTAAGTCAAATCTCCTCCCCATTCTACTCCCTATAAAAGTTCCTTACTTTCAGTGTCCATTGCTTGATTATTGGATCACTGAAGGGAAGTACTATTTTCTCCCTTTACTTTTGTTCTCCTCCATCAGGCCACAGTAAATTATTTAAAGTTTACTAAATCTAACATCCTCTGTTCTCCTTCTAGTGTTTATTCCGGATACATTTGGATTACAAAGTATTTCACCTTAAAATTGTTTCCTAAAATATCTACTTATATTTTTAGTCCTCAACAGTGCTGCAACTTACGCTGTGATCACAGTCAGTAACTGCTGACGTCACCCGCAAAACCCGACTTCGAAGGATACGCTCACGCAGATCAGAGCAGCTGTGTCCTCCGCGCTCAAACACTGGTCAGTACCCTGAATCTCACGCTGTTATCTGACAGACTCCTGAAATTTCTCCAAACACAATTCTTTTACCGGATCACCGCAAATAGGTTTGACTCTGTATAAATATCATGCAAAGTATTCCGGATGGCATGTACTTTAAACCTAACCATTCAGTAATATGCCTGCGCAGTTTCTCATACTTACAACACACGCATTACATTCTTTTATTTTTTCACATCTTCCATGTTACTTTCTGCCTCCGTTGTTTTGTCAATAACATCACACTAACATTATACTAATTCCATATTTGTTCATTTCATTCGTTTTCACTTCTTCATTATCTTTTTATCATTTTGATGTTATATGCTTATTATTATTTGCTTTATTTGAATCTGTTATTTAAAAGATCAGTGTTTACTTTTGTTTGTGAAGATAAACAAGCATTGTTAATTCCACTATAAAAGAAAATCCATTTAGATTAAATTGCTTCCATTTATATTCTCAATATACTAGTTCTGTTTATTGGGAGATTATGGTAGCATACACTCAGTGAACTAGTGATAGATATAATAGCTTTTTTCTATCATAGACTGTCACACAAGGAGAGCTGTATGCATATTACAGACTCTATACAGTAAATGCACCTGACACTAGATAACAAGGAAAGCTGCATGCATATTACTGACTCTATACAGTGAATGCATCTGCCCTGCACCTGCCACTAGATAAGAAGGAGAACTGTTGCATATTACTGACTCTATACAGTGAATGCACCTGCCACTAGATAACAAGGAGAGCTGTATACATATTACAGACTCTATACAGTGAATGCACCTGACACTAGATAACAAGGAGAGCTGCATGCATATTACTGACTCTATACAGTGAATGCATCTGCCCTGCACCTGCCAATAGATAACAAGGAGAACTGTATGCATATTGCTGACTCTATACAGTGAATGCACCTGCCCTGCACCTGCCACTAAATAACAAGGAGAACCGTATGCATATTACTGACTCTATACACTGAATGCACCTGAACTGCACCTGCCACTAGATAACAAGGAGAGCTTTCTGCATAATACTGACTCTATACAATGAATGCACCTGCCCTGCACCTGCCACTAGATAATGAGAGCTGTATGCATATTACTGACTCTTTACAGTGAATGCACCTGCCACTAGATAACAAGGAGAGCTGTAATTATATTACTGACTCTATACATTGAATGCACCTGCCACTAGATAACAAGGAGAGGTGTATGCATATTACGGACTCTATACAGTGAATGCACCTCCCCTGCACTTGTCACTAGATAACAAGGAGAGCTGTTGCATATTACTGACTCTATACAGCAAATGCACCTGCCACTAGATAACAAGGAGAGCTGTATGCATATTGCTGAATCTATACAGTGAATGCATCTGCTATTGGGTAACAAGGAGAGCTGCAAGCATATTACTGACTCTATAAAGTGAATGCACCTGCCCTGCACCTGCCAATAGTTAACAAGGAGAGCTGTATGCATATTACTGACTATGCAGTGAATGCACCTGACACTAGATAACAAGGAGAGATGTGTGCATATTACCGACTCTATACAGTGAATGCACCTGCCACTAGATAACAAGGAGAGCTGTATGCATATTACAGACTCTATACAGTGAATGCACCTGACACTAGATAACAAGGAGAGCTGTTGCATATTACTGAATGTATACAGTGAATGCACCTGTCTCTAGCTAACAAGGAGAGCTGTATGTATATTACTGACTCTATACAGTGAATGCACCAGACCTGCACCTACCACTAGATAACAAGGAGAGCTGTATGCATATTACTGAATCTATACAGTGAATGCACCTGCCCTGTACCTGCCACTAGATAACAAGGAGAACCGTATGCATATTACTGACTCTATGCACTGAATGCACCTGACCTGCACCTGCCACTAGATAACAGGGAGAGCTTTCTGAATATTACTGACTCTATGTAGTGAATGCACCTGCCCTGCACCTGCCACTACATAATAAGGAGAGCTGTATGCATATTACTGACTCTTTACATTGAATGCACCTGCCACTAGATAACAAGGAGAGCTGTATTCATATTACTGACTCTATACATTGAATGCACCTGCCACTAGATAACAAGGAGAGCTTTCTGAATATTACTGACTCTATACACTGAATGCACCTGCCCTGCACCTGCCACTAGATAATGAGAGCTGTATGCATATTACTGACTCTTTACATTGAATGCACCTGCCACTAGATAACAAGGAGAGCTGTATTTGTATTACTGACTCTATACATTGAATGCACCTGCCAATAGATAACAAGGAGAGGTATATGCATATTAAGGACTCTATACAGTGAATGCACCTGCCCTGCACTTGCCACTAGATAACAAGGAGAGCTGTTGCATATTACTGACTCTATACAGTGAATGCACCTGCCACTAGATAACAAGGAGAGCTGTATGCATATTACTGACTCTATACAATAAATGCATCTGCCACTAGATAACAAGGAGAGCTGCATGCATATTACTGACTCTATACAGTGAATGCACCTGCCCTGCACCTGCCAATAGTTAACAAGGAGACCTGTATGCATATTACTGACTCTATAAAGTGAATGCAGCTGACACTAGATAACAAGGAAAGCTGTGTGCATATTACTGACTCTATACAGTGAATGCACCTGCCCTGCACCTGCCACTAGATAACAAGGAGAACCGTATGCATATTACTGACTCTATACACTGAATGCACCTGACCTGCACCTGCCACTAGATAATGAGAGCTGTATGCATATTACTGACTCTTTACATTGAATGCACCTGCCACTAGATAACAAGGAGAACCGTATGCATATTACTGACTCTATACACTGAATGCACCTGACCTGCACCTGCCACTAGATAATGAGAGCTGTATGCATATTACTGACTCTTTACATTGAATGCACCTGCCACTATATAACAAGGAGAGCTGTTGTATATTACTGACTCTATACAGTGAATGCACCTGCCACTAGAACCGTACGCATATTACTGACTCTATACACCGAATGCACCTGACCTGCACCTGCCACTAGATAACAAGGGGAGCTTTCTGCATATTTCTGACTCTATACAGTGAATGCACCTGCCCTGCACCTGCCACTTGATAATGAGAGCTGTATGCATATTACTGACTCTTTACATTGAATGTACCTGCCACTAGATAACAAGGAGAGCTGTATTTGTATTACTGACTCTATACATTGAATGCACCTGCCAATAGATAACAAGGAGAGGTGTATGCATATTAAGGACTCTATACACTGAATGCACCTGACCTGCACCTGCCACTAGATAATGAGAGCTGTATGCATATTACTGACTCTTTACATTGAATGCACCTGCCACTAGATAACAAGGAGAACCGTATGCATATTACTGACTCTATACACTGAATGCACCTGACCAGCACCTGCCACTAGATAATGAGAGCTGTATGCATATTACTGATTCTTTACATTGAATGCACCTGCCACTAGATAACAAGGAGAGCTGTATTTGTATTACTGACTCTATACATTGAATGCACCTGCCAATAGATAACAAGGAGAGGTGTATGCATATTAAGGACTCTATACAGTGAATGCACCTGCCACTAGATAACAAGGAGAGCTGTATGCATATTGCTGACTCTGTACAGTGAATGCATCTGCCACTAGATAACAAGGAGAGCTGCATGCTTAATACTGACTCTATACAGTGAATGCACCTGCCCTGCACCTGCCAATAGTTAACAAGGAGAGCTGTATGCATATTACTGACTCTACAGGGAGTGCAGAATTATTAGGCAAATTAGTATTTTGACCACATCATCCTCTTTATGCATGTTGTCTTACTCCAAGCTGTATAGGCTCGAAAGCCTACTACCAATTAAGCATATTAGGTGATGTGCATCTCTGTAATGAGAAGGGGTGTGGTCTAATGACATCAACACCCTATATCAGGTGTGCATAATTATTAGGCAACTTCCTTTCCTTTGGCAAAATGGGTCAAAGAAGGACTTGACAGGCTCAGAAAAGTAAAAAATAGTGAGATATCTTGCAGAGGGATGCAGCACTCTTAAAATTGCAAAGCTTCTGAAGCGTGATCATCGAACAATCAAGCGTTTCATTCAAAGTAGTCAACAGGGTCGCAAGAAGCGTGTGGAAAAACCAAGGCGCAAAATAACTGCCCATGAACTGAGAAAAGTCAAGCGTGCAGCTGCCAAGATGCCACTTGCCACCAGTTTGGCCATATTTCAGAGCTGCAACATCACTGGAGTGCCCAAAAGCACAAGGTGTGCAATACTCAGAGACATGGCCAAGGTAAGAAAGGCTGAAAGACGACCACCACTGAACAAGACACACAAGCTGAAACGTCAAGACTGGGCCAAGAAATATCTCAAGACTGATTTTTCTAAGGTTTTATGGACTGATGAAATGAGAGTGAGTCTTGATGGGCCAGATGGATGGGCCCGTGGCTGGATTGGTAAAGGGCAGAGAGCTCCAGTCCGACTCAGACGCCAGCAAGGTGGAGGTGGAGTACTGGTTTGGGCTGGTATCATCAAAGATGAGCTTGTGGGGCCTTTTCGGGTTGAGGATGGAGTCAAGCTCAACTCCCAGTCCTACTGCCAGTTTCTGGAAGACACCTTCTTCAAGCAGTGGTACAGGATGAAGTCTGCATCCTTCAAGAAAAACATGATTTTCATGCAGGACAATGCTCCATCACACGCGTCCAAGTGCTCCACAGCGTGGCTGGCAAGAAAGGGTATAAAAGAAGAAAATCTAATGACATGGCCTCCTTGTTGTTCACCTGATCTGAACCCCATTGAGAACCTGTGGTCCATCAGCAAATGTGAGATTTACAAGAAGGGAAAACAGTACACCTCTCTGAACAGTGTCTGGGAGGCTGTGGTTGCTGCTGCACGCAATGTTGATGGTGAACAGATCAAAACACTGACAGAATCCATGGATGGCAGGCTTTTGAGTGTCCTTGCAAAGAAAGGTGGCTATATTGGTCACTGATTTGTTTTTGTTTTGTTTTTGAATGTCAGAAATGTATATTTGTGAATGTTGAGATGTTATATTGGTTTCACTGGTAAAAATAAATAATTGAAATGTGTATATATTTGTTTTTTGTTAAGTTGCCTAATAATTATGCACAGTAATAGTCACCTGCACACACAGATATCCCCCTAAAATAGCTATAACTAAAAACAAACTAAAAACTACTTCCAAAACTATTCAGCTTTAGTATTAATGAGTTTTTTGGGTTCATTGAGAACATGGTTGTTGTTCAATAATAAAATTAATCCTCAAAAATACAACTTGCCTAATAATTCTGCACTCCCTGTATACAGTGAATGCAGCTGACACTAGATAACAAGGAAAGCTGTGTGCATATTACTGACTCTATACAGTGAACGCACCTGCCAATAGATAAAATGGAGAGCTGTATGCATTTTACTGACTCTATACAGTGAATGCACCTGACACTAGATAACAAGGAGAGCTGTATGCATATTACTGACTCTACACAGTGAATGCACCTGCCTCTAGATAACAAGGAGAGCTGTATGCATATTACTGACTCTATACAGTGAATGCACCTGCCCAGGACCTGCCACTAGATAACAAGGAGAACCGTATGCATATTACTGACTCTATACACTGAATGCACCTGCCTCTAGATAACAAGGAGAGCTGTATGCATATTACTGACTCTACACAGTGAATGCACCTGCCACTAGATAACAAGGAGAGCTTTCTGCATATTACTAACTCTATACAGTGAATGCACCTGCCCTGCACCTGCCACTAGATAGCAAGGAGAGCTTTCTGTATATTACTGACTCTATACATTGAATGCACCTGTCACTAGATAACAAGGAGATGTATATACATATTATGGACTCTATACAGTGAATGCACCTGCCCTTCACTTGCCACTATATAACAAGGAGAGCTGTATGAATATTGACTCTATACAGTGAATACACCTGCCACTAGATAACAAGGAGAACCGTACGCATATTACTGACTCTATACACTGAATTCACCTGACCTGCACCTGCCACTAGATAACAAGGGGAGTTTTCTGCATATTACTGACTCTATACAGTGAATGCACCTGCCCTGCACCTGCCACTTGATAATGAGAGCTGTATGCATATTACTGACTCTTTACATTGAATGCACCTGCCACTAGATAATAAGGAGAGCTGTATTTGTATTACTGACTCTATACATTGAATGCACCTGCCAATAGATAACAAGGAGAGGTGTATGCATATTAAGGACTCTATACAGTGAATGCACCTGCCACTAGATAACAATGAGAGCTGTATGCATATTACTGACTCTATACAGTGAATGCATCTGCCACTAGATAACAAGGAGAGCTGCATGCATAATACTGACTCTATACAGTGAATGCACCTGACCTGCACCTGCCACTAGATAATAAGGAGAGCTGTATGCATATTACTGACTCTTTACATTGAATGCACCTGCCACTAGATAACAAGGAGAGCTGTATTCATATTACTGACTCTATACATTGAATGCACCTGCCACTAGATCAGTGATTTTTAACCTTTTTTTTGCCGTGGCACACTTTTTTACATAAAAAATCCTGTGGCACACCACCATCCCAAAATTTAAAAAAAAATCACACATTTTAGCCTAATACAGCATATATATATATATATATATATATATATATATATATATATACATACACATACACACAAACACACACATACTGTATGTATTGTGCTGTTATGCCATGCCTCCTACAAACTACCCCTGCACTGGGAGTAAAAAACAGCAAAGTTTAAAAAATATGTCACACTGTTGTCAGTCTGCCGTGGCACACCTGAGGATCTCTCACGGCACTCTAGTGTGCCACGGCACACTGGTTGAAAAACACTGCACTAGATAACAAGTATAACTGTATGCATATTACTGACTCTGTAGAGTGAATGCACCTGCCCCTAGATAACAAGGAGAGCTCTATGCATATTACTGACTCTATACAGTTGATGCACCTGCCACTAGATAACAAGGAGTGCTGTGTGCATATTACTGACTCTATACAGTTTATGCACCTGCCACTAGATAACAAGGAAAGATGTGTGCATATTACTGACTCTATACAGAGAATGCACCTGCCACTAGATAACAAGAAGAGCTGTATGCATATTACTGACTCTATTTAGTGCATGCACCTGACATTAGATAACAAGGAGAGCTGTATGCATATTACTGACTCTATACAGTGCATGCATCTGACACTAGATAACAAGGCGAGCTGTATGCATATTACTGACTCTATACAGTGAGTGCACCTGTCACTAGCTAACAAGCGGCTAGATTTAGAGTTCTGCGGCCAAAGGGGTGCGTTAGCTACGCATGCTTTTTTCCCCCCGCACCTTTTAAATACCGCTGGTATTTAGAGTTCACAGAAGGGCTGCGTTAGGCTCCAAAAAAGGAGCGTATAGCATATTTACCGCAACTGCAACTCTCAATACCAGCGGTGCTTACGGACGCGGCCAGCTTCAAAAACGTGCTCGTGCACGATTCCCCCATAGGAAACAATGGGACAGTTTGAGCTGAAAAAAAACCTAACACCTGCAAAAAAGCAGCGTTCAGCTCCTAACGCAGCCCCATTGTTTCCTATGGGGAAACACTTCCTAAGTCTGCACCTAACACCCTAACATGTACCCCGAGTGTAAACACCCCTAACCTTACACTTATTAACCCCTCTTCTGCCGCCGCCGCTATCGCTGACCAGTGCATTTTATTATTAACCCCTAATCTGCCGCTCCGTACACCGCCGCAACCTACGTTATCCCTATGTACCCCTAATCTGCTGCCCCTAACATCGCCGACCCCTATATTATATTTATTAACGCCTAATCTGCCCCCCACAACGTCGCCGCCAGCTACCTACAATAATTAACCCCTAATCTGCCGACCGGATCTCGCCGCTACTCTAATAAATGGATTAACCCCTAAAGCTAAGTCTAACCCTAACACTAACACCCCCCTAAGTTAAATATAATTTAAATCTAACGAAATAAATTAACTCTTATTAAATAAATTATTCCTATTTAAAGCTAAATACTTACCTGTAAAATAAATCCTAATATAGCTACAATATAAGTTATAATTATATTGTAGCTATTTTAGGATTTATATTTATTTTACAGGCAACTTTGTATTTATTTTAACCAGGTACAATAGCTATTAAATAGTTATTAACTATTTAATAGCTAAAATAGTTAAAATAATTACAAAATTACCTGTAAAATAAATCCTAACCTAAGTTACAATTAAACCTAACACTACACTATCAATAAATTAATTAAATACAATACCTACAAATAACTACAATTAAATAAACTAACTAAAGTACAAAAAATAAAAAATAACTAAGTTACAAAAAATAAAAAATATTTACAAACATTAGAAAAATATTACAACAATTTTAAACTAATTACACCTACTCTAAGCCCCCTAATAAAATAACAAAGACCCCCAAAATAAAGAAATGCCCTACCCTATTCTAAATTAAAAAAGTTCAAAGCTCTTTTACCTTACCAGCCCTGAAAAGGGCCATTTGTGTGTCATGCCCCAAATAATTCAGCTCTTTTGCCTTTAAAAAAAAACATACAATACCCCCCCCCCAACATTACAACCCACCACCCACATACCCCTAATCTAATCCAAACCCCCCTTAAATAAACCTAACACTAAGCCCCTGAAGATCTTCCTACCTTATCTTCACCATGCCAGGTTCACCGATCCGTCCTCCGAAGTCTTGATCCAAGCCTCCGAAGTCTTCATCCAAGCCCAAGCGGGGGCTGGCGATCCATAATCCGGCTGAAGTCTTCTATCAAGCGGTATGCATATTACTGACTCTTTACATTGAATGCACCTGCCACTAGATAACAAGGAGAGCTGTTGTATATTACTGACTCTATACAGTGAATGCACCTGCCACTAAATACCGGCGTTAGAAAGATCCCATTGAAAAGATAGGATACGCAAATGGCGTAGGGGGATCTGCGGTATGGAAAAGTCGCGGCTGCAAAGTGAGCGTTAGACCCTTTCCTGACTGACTCCAAATACCAGCGGTAGCCCAAAACCAGCGTTAGGAGCCTCTAATGCTGGTTTTGACGGCTACCGCCAAACTTTAAATCTAGCCGAAGGAGAGCTGTATTTATACTACTGACTCTATACAGTGAAAGCACCAGACATGCACCTGCCACTAGATAACAAGGAGAACCGTATGCATATTACTGACTCTATGCACTGAATGCACCTGCCACTAGATAACAAGGAGAGCTTTCTGTATATTATTGACTCTATACAGTGAATGCACCTGCCCTGCACCTGCCACTAGATAATAAGGAGAGCTTTATGCATATTACTGACTCTTTACATTGAATGCACCTGCCAATAGATAACAAGGAGAGCTGTATTCATATTACTGACTCTATACATTGAATGCACGTGCCACTAGATAACACGGAAAACCGTAAGCATATTACTGACTCTATACACTGATTGCACCTTACCTGCACCTGCCCCTAGATAACAAGGAGAGCTTTCTGCATATTACTGACTCTATACATTGAAAACACCTGCCACTAGAGAACAAGTAGAGCTGTATGCATATTACTTACTCTATACAGTGAATGCACCTGCCACTAGATAACAAGGAGAGCTGTGTGCATATTACTGACTCTATACAGTGAATGCACCTGCCACTAGATAACAAGGAGCGCTGTATGCATATTACTGACTCTATACAGTGAATGTACCTGCCCTGCACCTGCCACTAGATAACAAGGAGAGCTGTATGCATATTACTGACTCTACAGGGAGTGCAGAATTATTAGGCAAGTTGTATTTTTGAGGATTAATTTTATTATTAAACAACAACCATGTTCTCAATGAACCCAAAAAACTCATTAATATCAAAGCTGAATAGTTTTGGAAGTAGTTTTTAGTTTGTTTTTAGTTATAGCTATTTTAGGGGGATATCTGTGTGTGCAGGTGACTATTACTGTGCATAATTATTAGGCAACTTAACAAAAAACAAATATATACCCATTTCAATTATTTATTTTTACCAGTGAAACCAATAGAACATCTCAACATTCACAAATATACATTTCTGACATTCAAAAACAAAACAAAAACAAATCAGTGACCAATATAGCCACCTTTCTTTGCAAGGACACTCAAAAGCCTGCCATCCATGGATTCTGTCAGTGTTTTGATCTGTTCACCATCAACATTGCGTGCAGCAGCAACCACAGCCTCCCAGACACTGTTCAGAGAGGTGTACGGTTTTCCCTCCTTGTAAATCTCACATTTGATGATGGACCACAGGTTCTCAATGGGGTTCAGATCAGGTGAACAAGGAGGCCATGTCATTAGATTTTCTTCTTTTATACCCTTTCTTGCCAGCCACGCTGTGGAGTACTTGGACGCGTGTGATGGAGCATTGTCCTGCATGAAAATCATGTTTTTCTTGAAGGATGCAGACTTCTTCCTGTACCACTGCTTGAAGAAGGTGTCTTCCAGAAACTGGCAGTAGGACTGGGAGTTGAGCTTGACTCCATCCTCAACCCGAAAAGGCCCCACAAGCTCATCTTTGATGATACCAGCCCAAACCAGTACTCCACCTCCACCTTGCTGGCGTCTGAGTCGGACTGGAGCTCTCTGCCCTTTACCAATCCAGCCACAGGCCCATCCATCTGGCCCATCAAGACTCACTCTCATTTCATCAGTCCATAAAACCTTAGAAAAATCAGTCTTGAGATATTTCTTGACGTTTCAGCTTGTGTGTCTTGTTCAGTGGTGGTCGTCTTTCAGCCTTTCTTACCTTGGCCATGTCTCTGAGTATTGCACACCTTGTGCTTTTGGGCACTCCAGTGATGTTGCAGCTCTGAAATATGGCCAAACTGGTGGCAAGTGGCATCTTGGCAGCTGCATGCTTGACTTTTCTCAGTTCATGGGCAGTTATTTTGCGCCTTGGTTTTTCCACACGCTTCTTGCGACCCTGTTGACTATTTTGAATGAAACGCTTGATTGTTCTATGATCACGCTTCAGAAGCTTTGCAATTTTAAGAGTGCTGCATCCCTCTGCAAGATATCTCACTATTTTTGACTTTTCTGAGCCTGTCAAGTCCTTCTTTTGACCCATTTTGCCAAAGGAAAGGAAGTTGCCTAATAATTATGCACTCCCTGTATACAGTGAATGCACCCAGGGCCGGACTGGGAAATCAGACCAGCCCTGGAAATTTATATGGCCCAGCCCTGCCCCGCCCCCTCTGACTCAGCCCCGCCCCTCCGGGTCAGCCACGCCCCCTCCGGTTCAGCCTTGCCTCCCCTCAGCCTTGCACCACACACCGCACAGCAAAAAATGGTTGTAGAGTTTATACATATTAACACATATACACAAACTCACACATAGGCACGTACGCACACGCTCACACAGTCTCATGCACACAGTCTCTCTCACACTCACACAGTCTCTCTCTCACACACACACAGGCTCACACAGTCTCTCTCTCACACACACACACACACACACACATAGGCTCACACAGTCTCTCTCTCTCTCACACACACACACATAGGCTCACACAGTCTCTCTCTCACACACACACACACACATAGGCTCACACAGTCTCTCTCTCTCACACACACACACACACACATAGGCTCACACAGTCTCTCACACACACACACACACACATAGGCTCACACAGTCTCTCACACACACACACACACACATAGGCTCACACAGTCTCTCACACACACACACACACACACACATAGGCTCACACAGTCTCTCTCTCACACACACACACACACACATAGGCTCACACAGTCTCTCTCTCACACACACACACACACAGGCTCACAGTGTCTCTCTCTCTCACACACACACACATAGGCTCACACAGTCTCTCTCTCACACATAGGCTCACACAGTGTCTATCTCACACACACACATAGGCTCACACAGTCTCTAGCTCACACACACACATAGGCTCACACAGTCTCTAGCTCACACACACACATAGGCTCACACAGTCTCTATCTCACACACACACACACACATAGGCTCACACAGTCTCTATCTCACACACACACACACACACATAGGCTCACACAGTCTCTATCTCACACACACACACACATAGGCTCACACAGTCTCTATCTCACACACACACACACATAGGCTCACACAGTCTCTATCTCACACACACACACACATAGGCTCACACAGTCTCTATCTCACACACACACACACATAGGCTCACACAGTCTCTATCTCACACACACACACACATAGGCTCACACAGTCTCTATCTCTCACACACACATAGGCTCACACAGTCTCTATCTCACACACACACACACATAGGCTCACACAGTCTCTATCTCACACACACACACACATAGGCTCACACAGTCTCTATCTCACACACACACATAGGCTCACACAGTCTCTATCTCACACACACACACATAGGCTCACACAGTCTCTCTCTCACACACACACATAGGTTCATACAGTCTCTCACACACACACATAGGTTCATACAGTCTCTCTCACACACACACATAGGTTCATACAGTCTCTCTCACACACACACATAGGTTCACACAGTCTCTCTTAGGTAAAAAGTCAATATGTACTTTATCTAGATAGAGCATGTCATTTTAAACAACTATTCAATTTACTTATTTTACCTAGTTTGCCTTGTTCTGTTAGTATCTTGTTAAAAGCATATATGCCTCTTGTCATTGGCTCAAATGATGCACTAAATAGCTCTCAGTAGTGCATTGCTGCTCCTTCATAAAAGGATACCAGTATATTAGCAAAGTGAATTGGAAAGTTGTTTAAAATTGTATGCTCTGTCTGAATAATTTAAAAAAATCTTTTGAGTGTTATGTCCCTTTAAAACACTGATATAAGTAGACCAAACAAGCAACTAAGATTTAAACATATAATGCTTATAATATGAAGTGATTTAACCCATGAATGTCTACAACATGTAGTATTTTTACCCCCTTACCATGTATAGGAAAGTGTTAAGGACAACAAGAGCAGCTGTGAGGCTAACACATATACAGTATTTTAAGAGGAAATAGAAAAACTACTATGCCAGAGTACAAGTGCTATGTTGTCACCTCTCCCTAGCAAGCATGTCTGGGCACCTAGTACTTATAAAAAGCCATATTTAATACATCACAGACATCATTTATATGCATACACCAGTTTAGATGGCTTTGGTTTGAGCAATGGAAAAAAAAATCCTACAATTGTGTACCTGCAGGGAGAAGAACCTTGCTAGTTGCTAAGGGCTAGTATTTATTATTTTAGGTAATGACTGTTTAAGTACTTCGCCACTGACCCCATGTGTTGCACAGCTAGGAGGACATCAGTAGGTCAGAGGTTAGCCATCAAAAGAAGCAGGGGTAATACAGATAGCGGCAGCATGAAGCTGAATAGTCAGGAAGGAACTAATTAATAAAATAAAATTATACTACATACATGATCTTCTGACTTGAACCGAATGTGTGCCTGCTGCTGCCTGCCTCTGCTCTTTGCTGCTGCCCAAGTGTTGCCGCCGGTTCCGCTGTCTATTCAGTCCCTGCTGCTGCTCCCACACGTGTCCTCAGGCCTGCTGCAACTTTAACAGCACTGATACAGCCGCTCCCAGGCTGAGGCTCCCTCCAATATGTCACGTGGTGAGAACAAGTCAGTCAACTCACTCAGTGTCGTGACGTCACGTAAGCCGCCGGCCCGCATATGATGATGATTCCTGAGTCCTCCGCTCCTCCTCCCTGGCGGCCCACCCCCAGCCAGTGTGGCCCAGGCCCTCAGTGAGTGACAAACTGCTGTGACAGACAGAGACTGAGCCTGTGACTGTGTGAGTGACAGACACAGACTCAGTCACTGTCTGTCTAAATGAACGATTTGCTCTGGCTAAGGGCTATTGGCTAAGTGTGAGTACTCGGAGTTACTAGTTGCGGTAAGGGACCGTGACAGTGACAGGTCTTAGATTAGCATTTAACTAACTAGCGGAGGAGAGGGGGTTAAGGTGAGGTTATTGGTTAACTTACTTTTACTACACAGAGTCAGACTAGACACAGTGGACTTCAGGGACTGTGCTGTGATTACCGGTCGACGTCCGCAACAAAAAGTTAACAAGCAGCTGCAAAAATATAATTTATACAGCAGCAGGCAGCAGCCAGCCAGCCAGGCCAGCCCAGCTGAGCTGCCGGCCGGCGGCCCACCGGGATTTTTCCCGGTATCCCGGCTGCCCAATCCGGCCCTGAATGCACCTGCCACTAGATAACAAGGAGAGCGGTGTGCATATTACTGACTCTATACAGTGAATGCACCTGCCACTAGATAACAAGGAGAGCGGTGTGCATATTACTGACTCTATACAGTGAATGCACCTGCCACTAGATAACAAGGAGAGCGGTGTGCATATTACTGACTCTATACAGTGAATGCACCTGCCACTAGATAACAAGGAGAGCTGTTGCATATTACTGACTCTATACAGTGCATGCACCTGACATTAGATAACAAGGAGAGATGTAGCATATTACTGACTCTATACAGTGAATGCACCTGCCACTAGATAACAAGGAGAGCTGTTGCATATTACTGACTCTATACAGCGTTGATGGGCAGACATTGTGTGACCCCAGCCACAGAGCATCATACCCAGTCAGCTACAGTATTTTTATGGAGGGCATCTGGCAACCCAAATACTACATAACACACACACTGCACTATTTAGAAACAAACACACACTATACACCACACAAACGCTACACAAATGAAACAAACATAATTTAAAGGGGAAAAATACATTATTATTAACCGTTTGAATGCTAAGCTGGATTTAATATTTTTCTGTCTTTTACTATTTTCAAATAAAAAAAATTGACTTCCTCCCCCGATCCCCAAGACGTATACCATTAGAAAGGTTAGGCAATTACCTTTCCAATGGTGGGTCTTGGTGGTCTGTAGCTGCTTAGATCCCTGAGATACAGGTTTCTAAGCAGCATGCCTCCATTCCCTATACTTTGTATTGACAATTTTAAATAAAGTTGCGCAGTGACGTCATCACGTCATTGCACGTGACATCAACACACGTAACGGGAACCCCCGGCCTGTCACTATGCAGGTCCGTTAGCTGGGGTAGGAGCGGGTGGGAGCCCCCAGATTGCAAAAAAGGTAGTTGAGTACTAGCGACAGCTCTGAGCCATCATTAGCACTCAAGACTTAAAGGGACATGAAACCCCAAAAAATTATTTCATGATTCAGATAGAACATACAATTTTAAACAACTTTCCAATTTACTTCTATTATTTAATTTGCTTCCTTCTCTTGTTATCCTTTGCTGAAAGGGTTATCTAGACAAGCTCAGGAGCTGCAGAGAACCTAGGTTCTAGCTGTTGATTGGTGGCTGCATATATATATATATATATATATAATCGATTGTCAATGTCTCCCCCATGAGTTCAGTTAGAAATCATTAGTGCATTGCTGCTCCTTCAACAAATGATACCAAGAGAATGAAACAAATTGGATAATAGAAGTAAACTAGAATGTTGTTTAAAATTGTATTCTTTATCAGAATCATGAAAGAAAAAAATTGTGTTTCATGTCCCTTTAATGTTTAAGGTCCCAACCATGTCCATTCTAACATTAAACTCCATCACCCTAAAGAATGTAATAATATAATGTAATGCAAGAAACACTTACAGAGTTTTTTTTAGTTCTTCGTACTTAACGTTTGATTGTGCTCTTACACTCTGGCATTAATGTACTTAATGTTTGATTGTGCTCTTACACTCTGGCATTAATGTACTTAATGTTTGATTGTGCTCTTACACTCTGGCATTAATGTACTTAATGTTTGATTGTGCTCTTACACTCTGGCATTAATGTACTTAATGTTTAATTGTGCTCTTACACTCTGGCATTAATGTAAGTTTTTTTACATTGATCAAATATAGAACAATAAATTGCTGAAATCCCTGGATGCCACTAGATGGAGCCCTTCTTCTACCAAGTTGTTTTATTTTTTTATTTTAACTATACTGGAATTCTGTCCATTTTACAGATCTCTGAAAATCCCATATCTTTTATACACATGGATTAGCCAGCTACTTAATAAAGACATTAATAAATAATAATATTCCCTGCATAAAAAGTATTTTAAATGGATTTTAAAACCAATCTTACTATATTTGCATTAATTGTAGGTGTAAATTATTTTCTCAAGGGCACTAACCCGACATGAAATATTAATATTTCACATTACAATGTTCTGATGGTATTTTGGTACAATGTATATCTATACCTAGAGAGAGAGAGATAATAATAATAACTAGTATTTATATAGCGCCTTTCTCCCAGTGGGACTCAAAGCGGTTTTTCAGAGCTCGCTCTCGGAATGAACCAAATCGGCAGCTGAATAGTAATAGTTGTTATTATTACCCAATTTAATGGTACTCATTTTATCGCCCTCGGAAGGATGAAGGGCTGAATTGGCCCTGCCGGGATTTGAACCTGTGACCTTGGATCTTTTAAACAGACTTTTTTTTGTAGTAAGGGCATTTATATATAGATATATACAGATATATATATAAGAATATCTATTTAACAATACTTAAAAAATATTCAGGGACACTGAACCCAAATTTTTTCTTTCATGATTCAGAGCATGCAATTTTAAGCAACTTTCTAATTTACTCCTATTATCAATTTTTCTTCGTTCTCTTGCTATCTTTATTTGAAAAAGAAGGCATCTAAGCTTTTTTCTTGGTTCAGAACTCTGGACAGCACTTTTTTATTGGTGGATGGATTTATCCACCAATCAGCAAGGACAACCCAGGATGTTCACCAAAAATGGGCCGGCACCTAAACTTACATTCTTGCATTTCAAATCAAGATACCAAGAAAATAAAGAAAATTTGATAATAGGAGTAAATTTGAAAGTTGCTTAAAATTTCACGCTCTATCTGAATCACGAAAGAAAAAATTTGGGTTCAGTGTCCCTTTAAAAGCTTTATTAAATATGAATATTGCATAAATATGCTTTTACTTGATTTCAGCTACTTGACTGCAAAGGTCTCCAATGCACTTTTATATATATATATATATATATATATATATATATATATATATATATATATATATATATATACACTGTGTATATATATATATATATGTCTTTATATGTGTATATATGTCTGTAAATACATATATAAACACACATATATATATATATATATATATATATATATATATATATATCTCAGAAAGAAGAAAAAAAACTCCAAAAACTAGATATCGATGAACGATAATGTTATAAAACAGTATAGACTAGGATACAACACTATGCACAGCACTTATGTAAAACAGTAATAGAAGCATTTATTGGGTATACGTTAAAAGTCCACACATAAATTGTGCATTAACAAACTCACAAATTGCTGACAGACACAGGCAAAAATGGAACTTTGAGAAAGCGCCAACCGGCGTGAAACGCGTCAGGTGACGTAATTTTTGCCTGTGTCTGTCAGCAATTCGTGAGTTTGTTAATGCACAATTTATGTGTGGACTTTTAACGTATACCCAATAAATGCTTCTATTACTGTTTTACATAAGTGCTGTGCATAGTGTTGTATCCTAGCCTATACTGTTTTATAACATTATCGTTCATCGATATCTAGTATTTGGAGTTTTTCTTCTTTCTGATATAAATTGCAGTGGACTGCCTAAGGGAGTAATCCCCACGCTAAGTGACGGATCCCCGGATGCTCAACCTGTTTTACGCTGTGTGGACGACAGCGTATTAAACTCCTAAGCTAAGTTAATCAATTAATACCTTACCTTGAACCTATGTGCTTTTATATATATATATATATATATAAACATAAGAAAAAGTGCACTCCAAGGGATCCTTATTTCAGTCACTTTTTAATTGTGAACGTTTTCGGACGAATACCGTCCGTCCTCAGACCAAAAAAGTATAACATGTTACTTACCCCAGCACCCTTTTAAATACAACACACCACCGCAGTGAAACTGGCCGGGCATCCACGCTCTCCCGGGTAGCTCCGCCCCCAACAGGTGACGTCATCATCCCGGGCAACGTGAGTCCGGTCGGCCAAAATGATAAATAAAACAGTGAACCCTGTGAAACACCATACATAAAGATATTGAAATTGGGCATAGAAATATCAAACAATAAAACATTGCATAATATTGTGGATTGTAATTGCCAGGTAGTTAAATGTGCCGCACCGGGTTGTCATAGCAACCATCATAAGCAAAGCTTGCGGGACATGTGACTGTGGGCAAACCAATCAATAACAAGTAATCAAAAAAATATGTAATAGCAAAATGTGATAACTTGGCATAAAACCTTACATATGTCAGACTAAAAGGAAACCGATTCTGTTGTTGGAGATTCACATAGACAAACCGATGTGTCAATAACATTACAGAGCAAATCTAAGAAGAACAGCAAATGCTCAAAAGCATGTGACCCTCCAACAACCAATCGGAAAAGCTCACAGAATAAAATAACCATAGCAACCACAACATAACAAAATTGCGATATTGACAACTATTGCTATAATAAAAAAACATATTTGCAACTGCTAAATAAAGTACTCTGGGTACTGATATGAAAAACTGGATCAGTAGAGGTGTATGCTAAAAAAGGGTGAAATGCTAAACTAAAGCATTGAATTAATTAACACCTGTATTGGGTATAGCAATACACATTTAATGATGCAGAACATTAAATAAGAATGATGTCAGCCTTATTATAGACAAAAAAATCTCTAACAAGAAAAAATAAAACAAATAAACACTGAAACTCTTGAAAAATCTTAAGAATTGTTTTCTAATGCATTGAAATAAATAAACTCTACTAATACACTTCCATTGTGGGAGCAAAAACTGCTTTAGATACCAAAAACATAAAAATATGAAAATATATAAATATATGACTAAATGTTAGGAAATTATGAATGAAACTGGACTCCCATTACATTTGGATCCGTGGACTCTCTTAGTCCATAAATATCACACTGAAAGGACCATTACACCTTCAGTATTTGAATTAATAGATGATTAAATTTCAGATAGACCTCATATGCTCATAAGAAAGACTGCCAATCCAGATGGGTGTTCAAACCTTTAGGAACTAAAGTCTGTAAATGGAATGTCCATCTGGCCTCCTTTTGCAGTAGTATTTTATCACGGTCTCCACCCCTGGACAGGGGGGGCACGTGATCAATTATTGTGTATTTTAGGTCCGACACTCTGTGCTGGAATTGCTGAAAATGTCTGGCAACCGGTTGTTCTGCACTTTCTTGTTTGAGTGCCACTCTAATTGCAGAGCGATGGTTCGCCATCCTAGTACGTAAATCATCAACAGTCTTCCCGACATAGTATAAGCCACATGGACAATGGAGTAAGTAAACTATATGTGTAGTTGTACAAGTGAGCCTAAATTTGTGTTTAAACGTTTTCCTCTTGTAGGGATGTGTAAATGAGGGGCCAGTAATCAACCCACCACAGGTTGTACAGCCCAGGCATCTGTAGACTCCAGGTTTATTAGTGTCTAACCATGTCCTCTTCTTATAGGCTTGTTGGGGGTCAGTCTGGACTAGATGGTCCCTCAAGGATCTTGCCCGTCTATAGCTCATTCTTGGTGGTGATGAATTCAAAAGTGGTAGCGTATTGTCACTGCTAATTATGTCCCAATGCTTTCTGATCGCTGAACCCATTCCATTCTTGTCTCCCGTATAGGTCGTCACAAACGTCATTCTATTCGCATCTTTCCTTATTGTTTTTTGGGTATCATTTAATATCCTTTCACACTGGTTCCGAAGTAATTTCGCCGGATATTGTCGAGCCTCAAAACGGGTTTGCATTTCTGATAATTGCATCAGCTTGTTATCCTCTTCGGAATTAATCCTAGTTACCCTCTGTAACTGAGATTTCGATAATGCCTTTTTAAGAGCTGGCGGGTGACAACTTGTGAAATGTAACAGAGCATTTCGGTCCGTCTCTTTGCGGAACAAAGTTGATTGGAGCTTATTGTTTCCCTTGTATAACCGTACATCTAGGAAATCTATTTGATGTTGATCAAATACCATCTTAAACTGTAATGCTTTATTAACAGAGTTTAATTGGTTAAACCAGTGTTCCAGTTGTTCAGCACTTCCACTCCAAATCAAAAAGAGATCATCTATATAACGCCTGAAGACCTTAATGTGTTCATTTCTGAATAAATCTGTTTCAAATTCTTCAAAGATGGCCATATAGAGGTTCACGTATGATGGGGCCACATTGGACCCCATCGCCGTACCCATTACTTGAAGATAAAACTTGGTTTCAAACCTAAAGTAGTTCTTACTTAAACACAGGTCTAACAGGTGTAATAGAAGTTCAGCAGGTGGTCCCACATAGGGGTATCTAGCCAACTGTGTGGCAATGGCCTGCATGCCCTGTTGGTGCGGAATAACCGTGTATAATGATGTTACATCCAGGGTAACAAGTAAATCCGTTGGCAAGATGTTATCCATATCCTTTAGTAAGGCTAGAAGAGAAGTTGAGTCCTTCACGTATGATGACATATTGGTAACCATGGGTTGTAGGAAATAGTCCACAAACGTAGCCATAGGTTGTAGGAGTGAACCTATTGCAGACACAATATGCCTTCCAGGTGGTTTTTCCAACCGTTTGTGTATCTTCGGAAGGGTGTAAAGCACAGGAATCCTTGGATGTGCAACAGTGAGGTATTCCACAGTAGTCTTATCCAGTAGATTATACAAAGAAACCATACGTAGATATTCATCAATCTGTTTTTTAACAACTGTGGTAGGATCTTGTGGTAAAGCTTTATAGGTTTTTCCATCCTCCAGCTGAGAAAGAATTTCTTCTCTATATGCTCCACTGTTGTCAGGTTTCTGGGTTTTTGATAGCGTTGGCGTCTTGCTCTGTGTTGTCGTTGTCTCTGTCGTTCTTGACAACAGTGGAGAGCTCTGGCTCTGGATCTGGCTCTGAGGGTGAGGCAACAGCAAACACCAGTGGGCAATTAGAACAAACCAGCGGTGTAATTACCAGGTCAAAAAACTTGGCAGGAAGAGAACAAAAACTCGCAGAGGCGGATACAAGGAGAAAACCTCCACTAATGCCAATCAAATAGCCAAAGAAAATATTGTAGTCAATCTCAGCGATCACATTTTGACTAATACAGAGATACAGGTCCTAAATAAAGGCTTGACTTTTATTCCCACTACCAAAACAGACCCATTTGAGTTATATGTTGACTCAAAAAAATTTCAGAGACAATTGCTTTTGAAAGAAAAATTCCAGAACACCCACGAAGAACGCACTCTTTTCAGGAGGAAGTCCAAATACACCCCTCAATCCACAAATTCAAGTATTAATACCTACATGAGATTGAGTATGAATGAAATGGAACAATCGGTTAGTGAACATCAACAAGATACTTTCAATAACTTCTCTAGATCAGAATGGACTGCACTAAGGTCCCTTAATCTGATAAAAATCTTATTGTCCGTGAAACGGATAAGGGTGGAGCGATTGTTCTACAAAATTATGGAGCATATAGAGAAGAAATTCTTTCTCAGCTGGAGGATGGAAAACCCTATAAAGCTTTACCACAAGATCCTACCACAGTTGTTAAAAAACAGATTGATGAATATCTACGTATGGTTTCTTTGTATAATCTACTGGATAAGACTACTGTGGAATACCTCACTGTTGCACATCCAAGGATTCCTGTGCTTTACACCCTTCCGAAGATACACAAACGGTTGGAAAAACCACCTGGAAGGCCTATTGTGTCTGCAATAGGTTAACTCCTACAACCTATGGCTACGTTTGTGGACTATTTCCTACAACCCATGGTTACCAATATGCCATCATACGTGAAGGACTCAACTTCTCTTCTAGCCTTACTAAAGGATATGGATAACATCTTGCCAACGGATTTACTTGTTACCCTGGATGTAACATCATTATACACGGTTATTCCGCACCAACAGGGCATGCAGGCCATTGCCACACAGTTGGCTAGATACCCCTATGTGGGACCACCTGCTGAACTTCTATTACACCTGTTAGACCTGTGTTTAAGTAAGAACTACTTTAGGTTTGAAACCAAGTTTTATCTTCAAGTAATGGGTACGGCGATGGGGTCCAATGTGGCCCCATCATACGCGAACCTCTATATGGCCATCTTTGAAGAATTTGAAACAGATTTATTCAGAAATGAACACATTAAGGTCTTCAGGCGTTATATAGATGATCTCTTTTTGATTTGGAGTGGAAGTGCTGAACAACTGGAACACTGGTTTAACCAATTAAACTCTGTTAATAAAGCATTACAGTTTAAGATGGTATTTGATCAACATCAAATCGATTTCCTAGATGTACGGTTATACAAGGGAAACAATAAGCTCCAATCAACTTTGTTCCGCAAAGAGACGGACCGAAATGCTCTGTTTCATTTCACAAGTTGTCACCCGCCAGCTCTTAAAAAGGCATTACCGAAATCTCAGTTACAGAGGGTAACTAGGATTAATTCCGAAGAGGATAACAAGCTGATGCAATTATCAGAAATGCAAACCCGTTTTGAGGCTCGACAATATCCGGCGAAATTACTTCGGAACCAGTGTGAAAGGATATTAAATGATACCCAAAATACAATAAGGAAAGATGCGAATAGAATGACGTTTGTGACGACCTATACGGGAGACAAGAATGGAATGGGTTCAGCGATCAGAAAGCATTGGGACATAATTAGCAGTGACAATACGCTACCACTTTTGAATTCATCACCACCAAGAATGGGCTATAGACGGGCAAGATCCTTGAGGGACCATCTAGTCCAGACTGACCCCCAACAAGCCTATAAGAAGAGGACATGGTTAGACACTAATAAACCTGGAGTCTACAGATGCCTGGGCTGTACAACCTGTGGTGGGTTGATTACTGGTCCCTCATTTACACATCCCTACAAGAGGAAAATGTTTAAACACAAATTTAGGCTCACGTGTACAACTACACATATAGTTTACTTACTCCATTGTCCATGTGGCTTATACTATGTCGGGAAGACTGTTGATGATTTACGTACTAGGATGGCGAACCATCACTCTGCAATTAGAGTGGCACTCAAACAAGAAAGTGCAGAACAACCGGTTGCCAGACATTTTCAGCAATTCCAGCACAGAGTGTCGGACCTAAAATACACAATAATTGATCACGTGCCCCCCCTGTCCAGGGGTGGAGACCGTGATAAAATACTACTGCAAAAGGAGGCCAGATGGACATTCCATTTACAGACTTTAGTTCCTAAAGGTTTGAACACCCATCTGGATTGGCAGTCTTTCTTATGAGCATATGAGGTCTATCTGAAATTTAATCATCTATTAATTCAAATACTGAAGGTGTAATCTTCCTTTCAGTGTGATATTTATGGACTAAGAGAGTCCACGGATCCAAATGTAATGGGAGTCCAGTTTCATTCATAATTTCCTAACATTTAGTCATATATTTATATATTTTCATATTTTTATGTTTTTGGTATCTAAAGCAGTTTTTGCTCCCACAATGGAAGTGTATTAGTAGAGTTTATTTATTTCAATGCATTAGAAAACGATTCTTAAGATTTTTCAAGAGTTTCACTGTTTATTTGTTTTATTTTTTCTTGTTAGAGATTTTTTTGTCTATAATAAGGCTGACATCGTTCTTATTTAATGTTCTGCATCATTAGATGTGTATTGCTATACCCAATACAGGTGTTAATTAATTCAATGCTTTAGTTTAGCATTTCACCCTTTTTTAGCATACACCTCTACTGATCCAGTTTTTCATATCAGTACCCAGAGTACTTTATTTAGCAATTGCAAATATGTTTTTTATTATAGCAATAGTTGTCAATATCGCAATTTTGTTATGTTGTGGTTGCTATGGTTATTTTGTTCTGTGAGCTTTTCCGATTGGTTGTTGGAGGGTCACATGCTTTTGAGCATTTGCTGTTCTTCTTAGATTTGCTCTGTAATGTTATTGACACATCGGTTTGTCTATGTGAATCTCCAACAACAGAATCGGTTTCCTTTTAGTCTGACATATGTAAGGTTTTATGCCAAGTTATCACATTTTGCTATTACATATTTTTTGATTACTTGTTATTGATTGGTTTGCCCACAGTCACATGTCCCGCAAGCTTTGCTTATGATGGTTGCTATGACAACCCGGTGCGGCACATTTAACTACCTGGCAATTACAATCCACAATATTATGCAATGTTTTATTGTTTGATATTTCTATGCCCAATTTCAATATCTTTATGTATGGTGTTTCACAGGGTTCACTGTTTTATTTATCATTTTGGTCGGACTCACGTTGCCCGGGATGATGACGTCACCTGTTGGGGGCGGAGCTACCGGGAGAGCGTGGATGCCCGGCCAGTTTCACTGCGGTGGTGTGTTGTATTTAAAAGGGTGCTGGGGTAAGTAACATGTTATACTTTTTTGGTCTGAGGACGGACGGTATTCGTCCGAAAACATTCACTATTAAAAAGTGACTGAAATAAGGATCCCTTGGAGTGCGCTTTTTCTTATGTTTATTTGCTGTTTTGCTGCACCCAGGGCATTGTGTTATATTGTTAGCTTGGAGTGCAATCTTCTTCTATTTTTTTATATATATATATATATATATATATATATATATATATATATATATATATATACTGTATATATATATATATATATATATATATATATATATATATAAACATATCTAGTATGAATGATTAGCCCTAGATGTTTATTTTATGTTTATGGAGTCCTCCCTTGAAAAGCATACTTAGCTACACACATATGCTTATTTTCATTGGCTGTTCAGATGTGTTCAAATGGGACCCTGTAGTACATGGCTGCTTTGCAGTTGACCCCTTCGAAGGAGTTAAATATATAAGGCCTTTTGATCAAAAACTCGCTGGCATGGAGAGAAATCGCACATAATCCTTAAAGGGCTTTTTTTGAGCATTTTGTTGCAATGTATTTGTCTCTTCTTCACATCCAGAACATTGCACTGCTATATAAACAGCTGTCAAGCTAAATCTTTTGCCTTTCTAAAATTCTTTCAGGCACCTCACAGTACTAACGGCTTCTAGGATAACATCACCATAGCAGAGAGTTTTAGATGATCAGACCTATAATTATGTGCAAGCAACAGTGCAATAAGGAAATGCTGTAACACAAACATTTCCATTTTACTTCCCTTTAACCCTTTCCGGTCCTATAAATAAAAAAAACCCTGCAGCCGGCAGGTTTTATTTAATTTTGGTGCCACACTTTTGAATTTCACAGCTAAATAGCAAGTCACTGCTAGATGGAGCTATTTAGCTGTAAAATTCAAAATTGGAAATGTTGGGATATATCCGGTGTTTGACCGCATGCGGTAAACTGCTTTGTTGGATATATTCCGACAAAGGACCTGAAAGGGTTAAAGGGACATTCAGATAGATCATACAATTTTAAACAAGTTTCCAATTTCCTTCTATTATCAACTTTTCTTAGTTTTCTTGTTATCTTTTGTTGAAAAGCAGGAAAGTAAGCTCAGGCGAGTGAACATGTCTGCAGCGCTATATGGCAGCAGTTTTACAACAATGTTATACATTAGCAAGAGCACTAGATGGCAGCACTATTTCCTGTCATTTAGTGCTTCAGGCACGTGCATGCTAAATATCTAGATATCTCTTCAACAAAGAATAACATGAGAATGAAGCAAATTTGTTTATAGAAGTAAATTGGAAACTTTGTTAAAATTGTATTCTCTTTCTGGATAATGAAAACATTTTTTTTTTGTTTCATGTCCCTTTAAATTAACATGCAGTTTGGGGTTTAAAGCGCACAAAATAATATAAATCAAGAGACCGAAAACCTAACTACTCTCACACTGATATGTAAAATGATCTCCTTGAAGCCAAGGTCATATTTCACATAGCAGTGTGTAAGCGGTGTGTGATTTTCAGCTCCCCATATCCAAGGAGGTTAATTCATTATGGGCTACATTACGAGTGGAGCGCTAACAGTTACGCGCAAGGGAAAAGGAGTTTATCGCTGGTGTTTGCGTACTTCGGGTTTTTCACTTGTATTACAAGTTGAAAGTAAATGCGATCACTTGAGCGCAATTGAAGTTGACACGTGCCTGGTTAGCGCAACCTCAGTGTTCTGGTTAACTGTTTCGCATCACACATCAAAAATATATTACAAAGAACAGTTACACTCACAATTACACTATCTAATAAAAATAATTTAAAAAAAATGAGGTCTCAAGTGTTAATAAAAGGCAGGTAAAGGGCTTTAACAAAGACATGCATACATATTCATGCCTAAAGCTATATAGGTATTTATATGTGTGTATGTGTATTTACAGGCAAAAGTACACACATATAGACATATATAGAAGTGTATTTGAGCCGTTTGCAGTTAAATAGATGAAAACATGTAAAATCATATTTATGCAATATTTATTTTTAATAATGTCTATTTACTGTAAATATTATACATTCTAATGTTCTACACATAGCAGAATGTGTTCTATGTATTTTTAAATAGATATTCCTATATATATATATATATATATATATATATATATATATATATATACACCTAGGTATAGATATAAATTGTACAAAAATACCATCAGATATATGTAGAAATATGTATTTATGAATAAATAGAGCATATTCTGTTTTCATTTACTGCTTTGCAAGATGACTGCCCAATGCCTTATGATGTAAAGTTAAACATGCAATCCAACTTACAGATTAGTAGAATCCAGCAGAGTATCTTAACTCAGACAAATTCCACAGCAGAGATTTATGAATCCTTCATGCTTTATTGTTGCAAAACAAGAATTCTGAGGTTCCAGAAGTGGTAATTGCCAGGTAAAAAGAATTTGCCTCTACAAAGCTATTAGCAGAGAGTTCTAGCAAACTTACACATTGAAAGTGAAACTAATTTACACACACAAGTGAAACAAAATGGAGGCAGGAAGTGACCTCAAAAAGGTCAGAGGTAGCACATAGAATATATATTAAATTGAATACAATAATAAAACATAACACTAGAGGGAGCACAAGAACTAAAATAGCATTTAAAGATGTACATATGAATATATGGACAGAACACTCCCCGTCTGGTATCTGTAGATACCACTATATAAATCAAACAATAAACAATAAACATACAAATGTTGATTGAAGTCTCTTTGTCCATGAGACCTGCAAGACAAAGAATGAGAGAAAAATATACAAAATGCAATTGCAAACATAAGTCCATGTTGTTTTAACATGATAATTCTTGAAGAGAAGCAGGGTTGGCACTGTCCCCTGTAGTCATCTCTCTATTGTAATCCTTTTGTCAACCAGTGTCTATGTTTATAATCACAGTCCATGTGAAATAGAAGAAGTACAACTTCTGTAATCCAAGACCAGGTACACTGGTAAGAAGTGTAGTAGCTTGAAGATGGTTCTCTTTAACAGGTACCACAAACTCAAATGTAGTACTGGTTGATGTTGTATCTGTAGCGTTTAACAAGAATGCGGGTCCTGTCAACCATGTCAATTTCATGAATTGTGCTGAAGTTAATGACCTGGTTGCAAGATCTGCAGTATTTTGGTTAGTAGGTACGTAATACCATTGCTCTGGTTTTGTAGATCTCCTGATGTGTTCTACTCGGTTGCTGATAAATCCTTCATATGGTTTTTCTTCAATGTCAGTCACTTTTAGGTAGGCCACAGCTGCATCAGCTTCTGTAGATGCATCTGAGAAGATGTAGATCTCTGTAGCTGTTGATAGAGATGTAAAAGCATAACACTGTGGAATACAGAGCTTTTCAAGAGCCTTCAAAGAATCCTTCCACTTTTCCCAGGTCTGATGTTTCTCTGTAGGTAGTAAAGTATCCCAGGATTTTGACTCAGATGAAAGCTGTCTAAGCAGAGACTTTCCTTGTATAGTCACTGGAGCTACAAACCCCAGTGGGTCATAAAGACTGTTAATAATTGATAAAACACCACGTCTAGTGTATGGCTTTTCATCAGTAGAAACTTTGAAAACAAATTCATCAGTTGATATGTTCCAATGTAGACCAAGACTTCGTTGTACAGGTAGTGTATCTGTACCTAGATCTAAGTCTTTGAGGTCCGTTGCATGGTCTGCTGGAGGAAAGGCTTTCAACACCTTGCTGCTGTTTGAGACTATTTTATGAAGCCTTAGGTTTGCTACAGATAGCATCTTTTGTGTTCTTTTAAGCAGATCAATGGCTTCTTCATCTGTCGGTACAGACTTGATTCCATCATCCACATAAAAGTCTCTTTCTACATATTGTCTGGCATCTGTTCCATATTCCATTTCACCTTCTTGAGCTGTTCTTCTCAGTCCATATATTGCCACTGCAGGTGATGGACTGTTGCCTAAGACATGCACTCTCATGCGATAATCTATTATCTCAGCACTAGTATCATTGTTGTGATGCCACAAAAACGTAATTCCTATTGTCTTCTCTAACAATGAAACAATAGAACATCTGTTGTATGTCAGCCATGAATGCTACAGGTTCTTTCCTGAACCTGATCAATACTCCTAAGAGACTTTTAGTAAGGTTAGGTCCAGTAAGAAGAACACTATTGAGTGACATGCCTTCATACTGTGCACTTGAATCAAACACAACCCTTATTTGACCTGGTTTGCGTGGATGATAGACGCCAAATGAAGGAAGATACCAACATTCTTCACCTTCTTTTAGTGGACGAGCTGGCTCTGCATGCTTATTTTCAAATATCTTCTGCATGAATGATACAAAGTATTCTTTTATCTTCGGATCTTTCTTTAGAGTACGTTGTAAGGAAGAAAGTCTAGAGAGTGCTTGAACTCTGTTGTTGGGTAACCTTTGTCTTGGATTGCGAAATGGCAGAGGGGCTACCCAACTGTTTGAGTCATCCTTGTAAAACTCTTTGTCCATTAACTTGAGAAATTCTTTATCTTCGATAGAAGGAGCTAGTTTATTGTCATGCTGTGTTGTGTGGAACACTGTACTTCCAATGTTGTCATCATCTGGTAAGGGGGTACCTATATCATCTTGACTGGCATAGTATGAATGTTCATAGATTCCAGGTTTCTCCTTTACATGGTAGTGATTTGGGCATGGCTCAAAGTAAGATGGACGTCCATTAATTAACACATTAGTTTTCAAGGAGTTAGTAATATCTGTTCTGTAGATTTTTCCTATACAGGCATCTCCAACTATTACCCAGCCAAGGTCAAGTCTATGAGCGTATGGAGAATTATGAGGTCCATTACATTGCTGGCGTACCTTGTGTATTCTTAGAATGTCTCTACCAAGTAAAAGCAATATCTGGGCATTCTTCTCTAGAGCTGGTATGCAACTAGCTATGTGTTTCATGTGAGGATGGTAATGTGCTATTTCTGGCGTAGGAATCTCATCCCTGTTATCTGGAATTTGATTGCATTCAATAAGTGTAGGTAAAGGCAACTGTATACCATCTGTAATAGAAGCTATTATGAAATCACTAGCTCTTCTTCCTTTTGTTTCAAACTGACCTGCACATGTACCAAGGGTGTAAGATGAAGGATTACCATTTACGTTGAATATGTTGAAGAATTCAGATCTAGCCAGTGATCGATTGCTTTGATCATCCAGAATTGCATACATTCTTACTGATTTATCAGGCTCTCCCTTAGGATACACTTTAACAAGACATATTTTAGAGCAGGACCTTCCACTAAGTCCTTCACCGCATATTTCAGTACATTTTGAAGCAACAGATGTTTTGTTTGTTGTCTCTTCTGCTTTCTCCCCGCCATGCTTTTCAGTAGGGGCAATACTTTCAAGTGGAAGGGAACTTGAAGACTCTGGGTGGAGAGCAAACACATGTCTGTCACTATTGCATTCTGAACATCTAATATTGGCTTTACAGTTTCTAGAAAGATGATCTGTTGAAGCACAGCACCTGAAGCATAGTCCATAATTTTTAAGAAGCTCTATGCGTTCTTGCAAAGGTTTTTCTCTAAAGCTACAACATTTCTTAAGTGGGTGAGGCTTCTTGTGCAATGGGCATTCTTGAATTAAATTCTTTAATTTCTCACTTTGCATTTCCTGTCTGGAAGGTGCTACATCTGTCTTTTGGACAAATACTGATTTCTTTGAGTTCTTGAATCTTGAAGTTTCTTTCTCATGTTCTGGAGAAGTCACCGCCCACTGATTTAATTCGGTTAAAGAGAAACTTGGATCATTTCTTGTCCTTGCTATGTCTTGGATGAACTTACTGAAAAAGGAAAAGGGAGGGAATGATACATTATTCTCTTGCTTGTATCTTGATCCTTGTGTTGCCCATTTATCTTGAAGAGCATGAGGTAACTTCGCCACAATTGGATTTACACCTTGTGCAGTATCAAGATAACACAGTCCTGATAGACATGGATCTGCTTTAGCTGCTTCTAGTTCCAGCAGAAGATCACTTAACTCTTGTAGCTTGCGATTGTCCCTAACTGTGACTTTTGGAAATTTTTGTATTTTCTTTAAAAGGGCATTTTCAATTACTTCTGGACTACCATAAGTCTGATCCAAACGTTCCCAAATCATTTTTAAACCTGCAACTGGGTTGTCTACATGGACAGCTCTGAGCCTCTTGACACGTTCTGCAGATTCAGCACCTAACCACTTTACCAGCAGATCAAGCTCTTCTCTAGCAGATATACCCTAAATCTTCAACAGCAGTCTTGAATGTAGACTTCCAAGATCTGTAGTGCTCTGGCAGATCATCAAATTTTGTAAGACTTGTATTAGTAAGCTCACGTCGAATCATATACCTTGCAAACTCAGACATCTCTAACCTTTCAGTCTTTGTTACTGGAGGTGCCTGAAGATCACTTGGGTAATAGGAATTGAATGCTGAGGGATAGTATGGGTTCGCTGATACATTTAATCCAGCTGAAGCCTTTTCTTTCACTGATCTTAATGGAGGTGACTGTGATGGACCCCATACTTGTTTGTTTACAAGAGGTTGTGTGATTTGTGCATTGACACCTGAGCTGCTTATCCGCTGAATTGCATCTGTTCTGGCTGGAGCAATTGGATCGCTATTGAGATGTAAATCATTTGTGGTAGGGTGCACATCATTCCAACCTCTGTCTTTATGAGCATTGCCTCCTTCCTCTTCAAAGGAGTTGTAGTGTTTTCCACTCTGGTTACGAACATAATCACATGTTCTCTTCTCTGGGTAGTCTGATCCCACCAGACTGACAGAATATTCTAGGAGCTCTTCTGTATTAGCTGCCTCAAGTACCTTTAATCTTGCCATGGCGACAGCTACTTCTTTTTCATTTTGCAGTATTTCTAAATCTGTTTCTTTTTTCGCTGCTTCTAATTCTTTTTCCTTCTCCCATTTTGCTGCTTCTAATTCTTTTTCCTTCTCCCATTTTGCTGCTTCTAATTCTTTTTCCTTCTCCTGTTTTGCTGCCTCCATTTTCAGTGTTGCTTCTTTTTTGCTAAATGATGCGCGCACCATTGCAGCTTCTGCTTCTGCACGTGCTTTGATAATGGCGGAGCTTATAGATGAAGAGGAAGTACTTCTAGATTTAGCAGAGCGAATTGTTGAGGCAGCACGCTGTGATCTGGATTCTAGCAAGTCTGCAATCCTGCTTTCGACTGTTGCTAATGTGCTTTGCACTAGTTTCTTGCGCTGTAGATTAGATTCATTAAACTGGGTTTGAATTTGCACAGTTTCCTCAACATTAGTTTTTGATAGCAGATTAAAATATTTGCGTGACAACCTTTCATAATTTTCATAACAAGCATTAAGTCTGTCAGCAATCTTGTTTAACTGTTCTTTATCATTAATAGTTTCATTTGCTAAAGATACACATTTTCTAAGCTTCTCCCACATTTCATCCAATGCATCCACTAATTCATCTTTCTCAGCTTGATAACTTTGTATGACTTTCTCAGTGGGTTTTATTGTACGCTGTGGTCTAATGCTCTGCTCTTTCTCCTGTGACAGTGTATCTTGTATTGCAAGTTCTTTTTCAGACATTTTAAGTAACTAGATTAGAGCTATTTTAACTGCAGTCATAAATTTCTCTGAGGAAACTGACAGTTTATACAAAGTTCAGTGTACACTTCTCAACTGCAGATATCTTGTGTGAGACAGTGCAGATGCTTAATGGGGACTTCCTTGTTATATGCAGAAACATTTACTGAGCTGTGTGCAGCAAGCAATGCAGCTTCTCATTTATATTATATAAAGTCCTTAGTTACACACTGAGCTGTGTACAGTTTACCAAACATGAGTCTTTCTATTGAAGATTAATAACTCTGAAGGTATTCTTTTTACTATTCTGTTTTCATTTACTGCTTTGCAAGATGACTGCCCAATGCCTTATGATGTAAAGTTAAACATGCAATCCAATTTACAGATTAGTAGAATCCAGCAGAGTAGCTTAACTCAGACAAATTCCACAGCAGAGATTTATGAATCCTTCATGCTTTATTGTTGCAAAACAAGAATTCTGAGGTTCCAGAAGTGGTAATTGCCAGGTAAAAAGAATTTGTCTCTACACAGCTATTAGCAGAGAGTTCTAGCAAACTTACACATTGAAAGTGAAACTAATTTACACACACAAGTGAAACAAAATGGAGGCAGGAAGTGACCTCAAAAAGGTCAGAGGTAGCACATAGAATATACATTAAATTGAATACAATAATAAAACATAACACTAGAGGGAGCACAAGAACTAAAATAGCATTTAAAGATGTACATATGAATATATGGACAGAACAGAGCATATTCTGCTATGTGAAGAACATTGGAATGTGAAATGTGGAATGAGAATATGCAATCGAGTTTGCGTGCGAGTATATAGTTGGTTTTTTCCCCCCACTTTTTTTGCTCCATTTTCTTCTATGGGGGAATAGGTTATCGCACGCGCAATATTCTAAGTCCGGCTTTTTACACTTGTCGGATTACTGCGTGAGCAAAAACTGTGAAAAAAAGCTTACTTCTAGCTCACTTAATTGGACAAGTAGTAAGAAGTGAATACAGCGCCAACAAGAGGCCAAGGGATAAATATACTCACAGAGAGATAAAAGAAGATTATTTAATGAACCATGTTAAAAAGCATCAGTAATAAAAGACTATATATAAAAAATGTAAAAAGCACATATAAATAAAATTACAAATACAGGAATATCTTACAGAAGCGGCTCAAAGGGCCAAAGCTGATAATTACAATAAAAACAGAGGTAATAACAGGTGATCAGTGTGAGTGGTACACCAAAATAAGAGTGTATACTAATAAAACAGAATTAGCCTAAGTACAACTGTAGCAAGTGCATCAAGCAAAAAACTAATAAACAATAATACAAACAATAGTGTTCAAAATTAGTGTTACAAAAATAGTGTTCCAAAAAATAGAAAAATGCACTGCAGTGCAAAAAAAGGGGGGTAGCAAAATAATTGTATAGATACAATCAAATAGTGAGTGAGTGCAAATGGATATAAAAATGCTAGCTACTTAATCCAGTGAGGTTAAGATATAATTAAATAAAATACACAATATGCAATAACATAAAAAATAAAATACACAATATGCAATAACATAAAAAATAAAATATAAAATATAATCCAAAAAAGTATTCAAAAAGTTGATCAACAAATGTTAGTGAAGAACAAAAATAAGTCAATCAAAACAAAAAAAATGGAAAAAATGGGTGATGAAAAGCAAGGTGAAAGTGAGGAAATTGATTCCTTCCAATGTTAGTTACTTTAACAGATCCAAATTCCTGAGTGTGGTTGCTGAAGTAGCTGATTGGATCCTAGCACCTGTCAGCTGCTCCTATGGTATCCTAAAAAGTGTCCCTGTAAAAAAAGAAATTCACAACATAGTGTATCCAATATGAGAATGAAGTAAAGATTAAAGTAATGCTTACCAATATGTCAACGCGTTTCTGCCCTCAAAAAAGGGCCTTTCTCAAGATCTTGAGAAAGGCCCTTTTTTGAGGGCAGAAACGCGTTGACATATTGGTAAGCATTACTTTAATCTTTACTTCATTCTCATATTGGATACACTATGTTGTGAATTTCTTTTTTTACAGGGACACTTTTTAGGATACCATAGGAGCAGCTGACAGGTGCTAGGATCCAATCAGCTACTTCAGCAACCACACTCAGGAATTTGGATCTGTTAAAGTAACTAACATTGGAAGGAATCAATTTCCTCACTTTCACCTTGCTTTTCATCACCCATTTTTTCCATTTTTTTGTTTTGATTGACTTATTTTTGTTCTTCACTAACATTTGTTGATCAACTTTTTGAATACTTTTTTGGATTATATTTTATATTTTATTTTTTATGTTATTGCATATTGTGTATTTTATTTTTTATGTTATTGCATATTGTGTATTTTATTTAATTATATCTTAACCTCACTGGATTAAGTAGCTAGCATTTTTATATCCATTTGCACTCACTCACTATTTGATTGTATCTATACAATTATTTTGCTACCCCCCTTTTTTTGCACTGCAGTGCATTTTTCTATTTTTTGGAACACTATTTTTGTAACACTAATGTTTGTATTATTGTTTATTAGTTTTTTTGCTTGATGCACTTGCTACAGTTGTACTTAGGCTAATTCTGTTTTATTAGTATACACTCTTATTTTGGTGTACCACTCACACTGATCACCTGTTATTACCTCTGTTTTTATTGTAATTATCAGCTTTGGCCCTTTGAGCTGCTTCTGTAAGATATTCCTGTATTTGTAATTTTATTTATATGTGCTTTTTACATTTTTTATATATAGTCTTTTATTACTGATGCTTTTTAACATGGTTCATTAAATAATCTTCTTTTATCTCTCTGTGAGTATATTTATCCCTTGGCCTCTTGTTGGCGCTGTATTCACTTCTTACTACTTGTGCATATTTTTTGGAGGTTGGTTAGGATCTCTGTTTGGATACAGCTTGGGGATTACCTTAGCGCTTGTACACACACCCTTTTTCACTATTCACTTAATTGGACAGTCAAGTAAACTTTCATAATTGAAATAGGGCATGCAATTTTAAACAACTTTTAAACAATTTACTTTTATCTCCAATTTTGCTTTGTTCTCTTGGTATTCTTAGTTGAAAGCTAAACCTAGGTAGGCTCATATGCTAATATTTTAGACCTTGAAGACTGCCTCTAATCTGAATGCATTTTGACAGTTTTTCACCACTAGAGGGTGTTAGTTTGTGTGTGTCATATATATATATATATATATATATATATATATATATATATATATATATATATATATATATATATATATAGCTCACGCACATGAAGTTACCTAGAAGTTAGCACTGATTGGCTAAAATGCAAGTCTTTCAAAAGAACTGAAATAAGGGGGCAGTTTGCAGAGGCAGGCATGGCTGTGATTTAATCTGCTAAGTTTTTTTTCTCTGATGCTGTTGTGATTGCAAGACATAACATGTCAATAACATGTCAGCCAAGTGTAAACATTTTAAAACAAATTGACATCTTGTTTGAGGCAATTGTTTTTCAATAGCTAAAATCCACTCAACACTTGAGTCTGCAGCTGACCAGGCTAGCCACAGTCATAATATTAGTATACAGTGAATTGTTTTGTAGTTCTTGCCTGTTTAAGCCAATTAGGAACAGATAGATATGTAGCAGGGCTAGCATTGCTAAATCTGAAGGATGCTTTTTTAGTTCTGAGAATTAGAAAAGAGCTGTTACATTAAAAGGGGGCACATTTGTTTTGCTATGCATTATATAAAAAAATTATATAAAAAAAATGAAACTTTCTTAGCTGTACACATTATAACGTGCTCAAGCAGCAGTGACTCACTGGCTGTAGGCAAACTGATTAGGGAGTGTACACCTACCTCTGCTGTGAGTCAGCACTATGGTCAGTTTGGCCAGCAGTGAAAATAACAAGGTTTTGCTCATTTTAGGAGCTTTAGCTGCAAACAATGTAATTCATGAGTACAGCAAAGATTACATAGGGTTGTCAGTATTCAACAGGACAGTTCAGTATTTAGCAGCTGCTCAGTAAAATCCTCACAAAAATACTGGACACTAAAATGTCTCTGAGTGTAAACTAAACAAAAAGGGCCTCTTGTGCCTAAATGCATTACAAATATAGAGCAGAAAGAAGTGAGGGGCGGTCAAGGGGATCAAATCACTTCTGTTTACATATGTTACTGGCAGCCAAAGAGGTTAATTGATTGATTCATCTGTTACTGGCAGCCAAGGGGTAAAATTACTGATCAGTTGTGAAAAATATACATTTTGGGATTGAGAGTGGGGGTTAAGGTAGAGCTTCTAGGGGGCCATTGTATGACTCCAATTACCATTGTGCCCAGTCACTGACAGCCTGCCCAGTAGTGGACAGCTGGCAGCCCTACACACTGGAACACTTCTGAAGTAGAGTTGCCACTTGCTATGTGTATCTGGGCAGCTATCAGTTACACATGCTGCAGGGTTTGCTCTCCCATATCTGTTGATGTAATAATGTCCAGCAGCACTATTCATTATCTTCCCCGCAATATATGTAACTAATAACTATTTTAGTGGGGCAGCATTTTTTTTGATGCACAGCTTCATTTTATGATGCCTTGCTATTCCCATGCTCTCCTAGAACACAAATGGTTTATGACTGGTCCAAATGAGACTCACATATAGGGATATTCACTCCATGTGTTTCTGAAAATAAGGGGAGAATAATAATTGCTCAGTACATTTTTAAGAATCATTTAACCCCTTAAGGACCAGCGGCGTTCCCTGTATATCGCTGGTCTTTCTATGGGGATTGCATTATTAAAGGGACATAAAACCCAATTTTTTTCTTTCATGATTCAGATAGAGCATACAATTTTAAACAACTTTCCAATTTACTTCTGTTATCAAATGTTATTTGTTTTCTTGTTATCCTTTGCAGAAAAGCTGGGATGTAAGCTCATAAGTGTGCACGTGTCTAAAGCACTATATGGCAGCAGTTTTTCAACAATGTTATACATTAGCAGGAGCACTAGATGGCAGCACTATTTCCTGTTATGTAGTGCTTCAGGCATGTGCACGCTACCTACCTAGGTATCCCTTCAACAAAGAATAACATGAGTACAAAGCACATTTGATAATAGAAGTAAATTGGAACCTTTTTTTAAATTGTATTCTCTATCTGAATTTTGAGTTTAATGTCCCTTTAATAGCATGGTTTCGTGGCTAGCGGGAAGGAGGGAGGGTATAATAGCGTGGTCGTTATAAAGGGTTAATAAGCAAATATAAGCTGGGTATCTCTTTCTTACTTTCTTTCTCTCTCTCTATCAAAAAAGTCCTCTGTATCTTATATCTCACTGTATACTCAAGGACCAGTACTTACAGAGAACAATGGAAAATTAACATTTTAGTATCTCTCTGTGCCACCCCACTGGGAGGGGAATTTCTTCCAAACCTTTATGTTTGCATAGCTTTTCTATGACCAGCACTTATGTACTGAAATGTTCAGTGTAGGTGGGGACACAACAGACAAAAGCAGCTACTTTAAATGATAAAATAAAGGTAAATTTAGCTATTTAAGGGGACATGAAGTACAATTTTTTTCTTAATTTTGCTTTGTTCTGTTGGTATTCTTTGTTGAATGAGTAGTATTGCACTACTGGGAGCTAGCTGAACACATTGGGTCACCCAATGACAAGAGGCATTTATGTTGAGTAGCCAGGTGCGTATTAAGGCCGAGGCAGTGGCACTTTTGGTCCATTGCCCCCGGCCGCTGCACTGACTGTGGACATTAAAAAAAAAATTGACTTGGTCCAGCTTACTGCCGAGGTCACGTGACGTTTTCCACCAATAGCCGCCTTCCTGCTGTCTACACATGGCTCGAGCGCATGTGATCTCCCAGGCGGTAACCAGGTATGGCTGAAGGCGAAGCCTTCACATTAGTGGCAGTTGTGCTAAAGTTGACTGGACTGGAGTAACTGCTGGACAGTGAATGTTGTTTTCGAGAGCTCAGGTGGGTCACTGCACAAATTTGCTCTGGGAGGGCGGGGCGGGGCCGGGGAGCAGCACACAGGCAGTGACAATTGCACTGAGAGTGGCGCCTGACTTGTATGGAGGTCGGATGGTCCGTGAGTCTGATGGAGCAGCACGCAGGCAGTGACAAGAACTAGTAGTGGTCTGGTTCTCTGCCTCTGAGTCTGTACTGTTCCCTAAGGATTGTGCTCAGGACTGGGGTTGGTACTACCTGTTTGTCATAATAATAATAAAAAACCCTAAATAGAGGCCTTACCCAGCTGTTTATTTAGGGTTTATTATTATTATAACAAGCAGGTAGTATTCTAGTCCCCAGCACATTACAGACTCAGAGGTATAAGAATAGGTTAATGCTGGCAGTGGCTGAGTTTGGATTAAAAACTCCCTGCCCAAAATATTTTATGGCCAAAAATAGCCTAAATCCTAGGTATGCTTTTCAACAAAGGATACAAAAAGTACAAAGTAAATTAGATAATAGAAGTTAATTGGAAAGTTGTTTCAAATTGCATGCTCTATCTGAATCATGAAAGAAAAATGTGGGGTTTCATATCCTTTTAATTTAATATACTCAAGCACGTAAAATGTATCATTGGGAACACATTACAGGGGAGGGGGGAAAAATCACAGTACACTGTTTCTTTAATATATTTCATTTTAACAAATGTTTCCCAGATGTTTTCATTTGTTTAACAATTCCCTTTGTATTTACAGTTTACCATCTGGTTTTTAATGATACATTAGTCATAATTAAAGGTTTATGTATGATTGAGTTTATTTTAAACGTCTGTGGAATGCAGGTTATATAATGGAACAGAGGTGTATACATTTCAGTATTTATATCACAAATGTAAAGAATTAAAAATATTGCATATATATATATATATATATATATATATATATATATAAAGAGAGAGAGAGAGATTGCTTTGAATACTAAATATTTAAAGGCACAGTCTAATTCTTCCAAGCATGTCATTTTTGTATCAGTGTTCCTAACTTACTACAGACCAGATTACAAGTGGAGTGCACAAATGCAAGCATTATGGACCGCTAATACCATTTGTGAAAAAATCCATACTGCTTCCATTTTGGTTCACAAAAATATTGGGCTTCCAATGTCATTCTCTAGAAAAATAATCTGTTTATAAACCTGCCCAAACTTTGTCTTGATAATGGCTTAAAGGGATATGAAACCCCAAAATTTTATTTTGTGATTTAGATAGAGCATAACGTAGCATTAAAAAGCTAGTACAGTACTGTAATCAGAAAGATAATATTGGTTGTTTTAAATAAATATAGACAACTATTAGCATTTTAAAAGACAGAGAAGATTGTGACTTACAGGCAAAAAAAAGTAGTTTTTGATCATATTATTTAAAAACAAAATATAAATGAAAAAGTTTGGATTTCAGAATAAGTTAGGATTTTCTTATTTTGGGCTTTGTACTTGTACTACCAACTGCTATAACAGCTAACCTCTTAATCCCCTTACTGCAGTAAACTGACCAAAACCCCTAAACTATTAAATCTAATTGCACTGGTTGTCACCTGCACAGTTAACCCTTAACACTGGATCCCCCTGTGATCCATGGCACTTCTAGTATATCTAGGCCCTCACCATTGTATGAACCCCTTAGATGCAATAACTGCATTTAACACCAAAGTCTCAATATCCTGGGGTGCTGGTTCCACTCACATAGTCATCCTGTAAGGGCTTGAACCCCCATTGGACATTCCCATCTAACAACCACCCAATTACCTAACTCTTACCCGAACAAAAAACTCTGACATCAATGTGGAGTAAAGACTGGTCATGGTCATTTTTTATTAATAACTTTAAATCAATTAACTGTACACTTTCACAAAGTCTTCATCTGAAGTGGTGGCATCTGAGCATTCTAGCTAACCCCAAACAGCAAGAGGACAAGGCCCTGTGTGATATGCGGGACCTCTGTTAGGCCCCGCCTACTAGGAGCAGCTTACTTCCTGGAGGAGCACGGCCAGCAGGCCCGCGGGTGGAGCACCCCTAGGCCTGCACTTAGGGACATCGCTCCACCCATTAGCTTGACCGTCCCCCCTTTGGGGCTCCACCCTCAGATTAAGCCTTGACCTCCCGCTACCAGGGAATAACTAAACCAATCTCTTTTAAGAAAAATGACACTGAAAGCCATACAGCAAACTAATGCCAATTAGGGAAAGGGAATTAAAGCTGAGGTCTTACTAGAGAGAGTTCAACTAATCAGACTCCCGTCTTAGGTACTATATGAAAACTGAGTAACATTGACAGTGCCGCCACTCTTCAGCACCTGTAAAGGAACAACAACATCAAAATGTGAGGGAGGGATGGCAAAAACCACAGTGCAACAAACTGGAACAAAAGAAAAACAGGCCTGCAAACTCTTAAATAGTGAGTACCAAGCACACACCCACTACACTGCAACAATGTTGCAAAGTACACACACACACACACTACTAGATCCCGTGTCAGGCAAGGCCCTTAATTTGTTCCATGCTGACAAGCAGCCCTCTGTACAGCACCTGATGTATATTTGGGCCTTGTTTAGAAGTATTGCCACATCTCTTTCACTCACACTGGGTAAGCTATTGACACCTGCTTTCCCCTTAGGGAGACTGATTGACAGCAGTGAAAATTTGCATTAGATATCAAATAGAAGTGTTCAGCAAACATGGTTAACCCCTTAACGACACACGTCGTACAGGGTACGTCATACACAAACTGGTCTTTAAAGACCAACGACGTACCCTGTACGTCGTCAGGGGTTTCAAGCGGCTGGAAGCGATCCTGATCACTTCCAGCCACTTTCAAGGTATTGCCGTGATGCCTCGATATTTTTGTTGCACACCGATGCAGAGAGAGCCACTCTGTGGCCCTGTCTGCATCGGCCAGCGATGGTGCGGATCATTGGTGGGTGGGCGCCATTGCAGGGAGGTGGCCTATTGCTGGGGAAATTCCATTCCAGCCACCAGTTGTGACTGTCAGGTGCGTGCAGGAGCGTGCGCGGGAGGTGAGGGGGGTGTGTGCGCGCCCGCAATCTAGCCACATTAAAAAGTAAGAAGTGGTGTCAGGTGGGAGGCTGATCTCTACACTAAAGCTAAAATTAACCCTTCAAGCTCCCTACAAGCTACCTAATTAACCCCGTCACTGCTGGGCATAATGCATTTAGCTGCCTTCTAATTACCAAAAAGCAATGCCAAAGCCATATATGTCTGCTATTTCTGAACAAAGGGGATCCCAGAGAAGCAGTTACAACGATTTGTGCCATAATTGCACAAGCTGTTTATAAATAATTTCAGTGAGAAACCCAAAGGTAGTGAAAAAGTTAACGATTTTTTTATTTGATCTAATTTGGCGGTGAAATGGTGGCATAAAATATATCAAAATGGGCCTAGATCAATACTTTGGGTTGTCTACTACACTACACTAAAGCTAAAATTAAACCTACAAGCTCCCTAATTAACCCCTTCACTGCTGGGCCCAATACAAGTGTGGTGCGCAGCGGCATTTAGCGGCCTTCTAATTACCAAATAGCAGTGGCGTATTAAGGATTAGTGCTGCCCTAGGCACTCAAAATTCTGCTGCCCCCCCCCCCCCCCAGGTTTGAGGCTGAATTTGGCCATAATATTTTTGGTCAGGGTATAACGTGAGTTTTATAAGGAAATATTAATTAGGACATGCAACACGCTTGCATATACCCAGGTCATATATATTATATTATATTATATTATATTATATATATATATATATATATATATATATATACAATGTGAAGGAAGGCACTCACTGGTCTTTTTAATCAAAATTTATTAGATCAAGCATGACGTTTCGGGGACACACTCCCCTTCCTCAGACAAACACAAACCAACAATGACAGAAAATATAAAGCCAAACAAGCCCCTCCCCCAGTGAAATTGCGCCAAAAATGGTTACCATAGTGATCCTCAACAACAGAGACTTCCTATGTGTATTCACATATAATATACTAATGTTATCAGATGCTCATGATAAAAATTATCAAAAACCATATAGTGAAAGTCCAAAAAGAGCACATACCGCACATACTCATATAAGTGACATGATCAAAATATATACATATATTATAAGTGCAAAATAAGAAACTACATGTGTTGCAAGTACCATTGTGTCCCCTGACATACATTCCTAATGGATGTGTCTTGTGTAGTGATGTGCAGTATACACATTAAAACATTGTGCACTTGTGATCATTATGTATAGCCAGCCTAATGGACCCTTATCAGATTGAAATAAATAAGAAGCAACCCTCTTGGGGCAAATCACGTTCCAAAAGTAACAGCACACATTAACAAAATACGCCAAACCTACATTTAGTATTCAGGTATACTGCATACACACCAAGGGTTAATTCATGATCACTCATGTTTAAATCCTATTATGACAACATAGTCACCTTACGCAAGTATCCAAAACAGATATAAGCATACATATGGTAATTCTATAAACAAAGGTGGATTAAGTACCTGATAATCAGAATAGCAAGCACTCAGTATAACACACACGCAACACACAGCTCAGTGTATTGACGTCATCCAGCCGACATAGTATCACAGTGTGATAAGTTGCCATGGCAACAATACGCAACTGTGGCGAGTCATATACAAGAAAGAAAATCTTAAAGAATCTTGGTAAATCTTATGGCCGGTCAGACACCCAGGCAGACAACTAAGTGTAAAATAAAATAAAGTTTAATCGCACCCCAATATGGAACACTTTGTTTACCTACTATTAACAGCATAACTTGTCTATTAGTGTACGTCCTAGAACGGTCTAGAAATACTGCATGACCGGCTGATCCACAACTACACCTCAAATAAGTACATAGATAAAGAGTGCCCAACATAACTAGAAAAAGTAGGGCTGGATAACTGCTGGTGTCAAATAATGTCATAAATAAATAAATAGATGAAGCATGTCAAGAATAAAACTGAACACATAACATAACATAAAACAAAGGAACAACATAGTATAAACTGAAATAAACTAGTAACATAAAATTATAAAAATAAAAATGAAATGAAATGAAATAAAATGAAATAATACAACTAGTATAAAATAAAATAAGATAATGCAGTGAAATAAGAAAAGTAAGAAAATAAGAAAATAAGAATAAGGGAAGGGAAGGGAAGGAGAAAAAAGGGAGGAAAAAAAGGAAAGAATGGGAGGGGGCATCATAGGAGGCGGGAAAGAGAAGAGGAAAAACGCATACGAAGAGGAAGTAAACAGAAAAATAAGAAAGAAAAGCAAGAGGACTAGAAAAAGAGAAGGAAAAAGAAAAGAGAAATAAGAAAAAGAAGGAGAAGAAAAAGAAAAAGGAGAAGAAAAAGAACGAGGAAAAGGAAAAATAATAAAAATAATAAAAGGAACGGAAACGATAAAGGAAAAGACAAAAGAAAGGGAGAAGAAAAAATAAAAAAGAAGAAAAAGACAAAGAAAAAGAAAAAGAAGAAAATGAAAGAACAAGATCAGAATACAGGATGGATCATCGACTCTCAAATGTCATGCTACACTAGTGTGCTAAGTCCATCTGCTGTATGGGTCTGTTCAACAGAGATTCTTCAAAGTCAGCACCTTGAATCATAAAAAGCAGTGCCAATCCAGGTTCACATTCAATCCCCGTGGACGTATAGTGTTTAATTTGAATATCCACTTGGACTCTAGTTGTAATAATTTGTTTTCTCTGTCCCCACCCCTTGGGGGGATGGCTGCATGGTCGATAATCTTGAATCTTAAGTCCTGTACACTGTGTCCACTCGTGGCAAAATGATGCGCCACCGGCTGATCACTCCTGTGATTCTTGATAGCTGTCCTAATAGATGATCTGTGGTTGGCCATGCAGGTACGGACATCATCAACCGTTTTCCCCACATAGAATAGTCCACATGGACAATTGATTAGATAAACCATGTAGGTTGTGGTGCAGGTGAGGTAGAATTGGATTTTATCATTTAAATTCGTGTCCAGGTGACGAAATGTAGCCCCAGGGATCATTGCGTGACATGTAGTGCACCCACTACAGCGGTAGCATCCTTTCTTGCTGGTAGATAGCCAGGTCCTTTTGTCATAGCAATGTTTGGGGTCCGTCACCACCAGTTGATCCCTCAGATTACGGTTTCTCTTGAACCCCACTCTGGGACTCCCCCACTCTCCGAAAGGTAGACCAGTATCGTCCTTAATAATGTGCCAGTGGGTCCTTAAATAGTGTCCTATGTTCTTCATATCCAGACAGTATTTAGTTACAAATGTCATCCGTTTGGTGTCATCTCTCACAGGCCTCTTGTTGGAGTCATCCTGTTGCTTCATACATTCAAGTAGATAGTCCCATTTGTATCCCCTTACCAATAATTTCTTTGCCATATCCTGGAGCTGTGTCTTCATGATTTTAGTGTTACTGTTATTTCTGTTCACTCTTGCCATCTGGCCCCGGGGTATGGCTCTGAGTAAGGATAAAGGGTGACAGCTGTGTGCGTGTAAAACAGAATTCCTGTCTGTTGGTTTCTGATATAGTGTTGTTCCCACACTCGGGCCATCTCTGAAAATGCAAAGGTCCAGAAATTCCACCTTATCTGCACTATAGCACATTTTGAACTGAATAGGATGATTCAGTCCATTCAGTTGGTCGAACCAATTCTGCAATGATTCACTCGAACCGCCCCACACGATGAACAAGTCATCTATGTAGCGCTGGTATATGATTATTTCTTCCATCTGGAACACCCTCATGATCTCTTCTTCATAGTGTTCCATGTAGAGGTTCGCAAATGAGGGGGCAACTTTCGAGCCCATGGCGGTTCCCTTTATTTGGCAGTAGTACGAATGCTTAAATCTGAAATAATTCAGCCTGAGGCTCAACTCAAGCATCTGCAGCAGGTAGTGTGCCAGAGGACCCACATAGGGCATATACTCAAAGCTCTCACCACCATTTTAATGCCCTCTTGCTGGGGTATAACTGTATATAGACTATTAACATCTGCCGTTGCTAAAATCCACTTGTCTTCTACCCTCAGATCCTTCAATTTCTCAATGAGATCCATAGAATCCCTGACATACGATCTCATATTTTTAACAAATGGTTGTAGAAAGAAATCTACCAATTGGGACAGCGGGGATGTGATGGAACCCCGGGCAGAGACAATAGGCCTCCCTGGTGGGTGGGATAGGTTCTTGTGTACCTTCGGCAGAGTGTACAGTATGGGGCATATGGGATATTCGGTCATCAGGAACCCTCCAATTTTCTCATCAATGTATCCTTGCATCACACCCTCTTTAACCAAGGTTTCAATTTCTTTCTGAAATTCCTTGGTTGGGTTTCTTTGTAATCGTTGGTAGGTCATGGTGTCACTCAGTTGTTCCATAATCTCTGCTTGATAGTATGTATAATTCATTATCACAGTCGCACCCCCTTTATCCGCTGGGCGGATTATGATCTTAGGGTCTGTGGCCAGCGTTTTGATTGATGCAAATTCCTCTTTGGTCAGATTGTTCCTAAATCTTGATTTGGGTGCCATACCAATGTCCGTGTTCACCAGATGAGAGTATATCTTGATACTCGGATTATAACTGGTCGGATCAAATTTGCTGGCTTTGCGAAATGGGGTACCCGTTTCCTGGTTCACGCTGTTGCTGAAATATTCTTTGAGTCTCAGTGACCGCTGGAATTTCTGTTGGTCAATCCACAAATCAAAAGGATCACCAGTTTTGGTGGGTACAAAATTGAGTCCTTTATTCAGTAGTTGAGTTTCAGACTCTGTTAGGGTCCGATCACTGATGTTGATAATATAAATTGTTGTTCATTGGTAAGGTCGTGAATTCTCCCTGTACGGTACTGTAGGCCCCTGTGTAGGCTGTGGGGTATCTGAATCTGTGCCCGAGCTAGTATCAATGGTCTGGAGATTTCTTCTGGTATATTGTCTGTATCTCCTCTGTCTTCTGGGTCAGTATCCCCTGCTATCACCGTCGCCCACTGTCAGCCACCTATATACACTTTTCTCTTTGTGATCCTCTGTCACTGCTGTTAGCTTCCTGTTCTTAAAGGAAACTAGAGCTTCTTTATATTCCTTTAGTTGTGTTTGTAGTTGGTTCAGCCAATCTGAGCTAGTGTCATTCATTAATTTTTGTGTATTGATGCTCTCATAATCCAGTGCTTCCTGCTTGATTTTTTCTAATTGTGTTCTCACTTCTTCAGTTACTAGAAGGATGAGGTCTAAGGAACACTTATTTAAAATAGCGCACCACCTCTTGCAGAATTCTGTACTGGTTCTCCCAATCGTGGGGATATTTTTAATCTGGAATCCTCGTGGTATTAGCTTTTTCCAGTAATAATCTGACAAGTAGCTGCCATGTAATTTCAAGTCGATTTCTTTTTTCTTTAATTTCAAAAGTGTCAAGAAAATTGAGCTTCTGGAGTCAGTGCTGGGTTGTATATCTTCTTCCTGATCAAATAGTATGCGTGCAGCATCAGTTTCTGTAAAAGATAAGGTCTGTGTATCCTCAATGCCAGTATCTGTATCCATTAGGCTGTGCAAGTGTGCAGGGTGCCGTGCAAGGTAGTGAAAAAGAAAAATATATTAGCCACAAAACTGTGTACTAAAAAAGAACCGTTGAGGAAAACCTCACTGAGAGAGGCAATCTAAAAATTGTGGGTGCTGCAAAGGTTAATAGCATATAATACGATAGAGAGCACTCTCACTTTACAAAGTTCATCAGTGCCAGGGTGCCAGCAGGTAAGTACACAATGTGAAGGAAGGCACTCACTGGTCTTTTTAATCAAAATTTATATTAGATCAAGCGTGACGTTTCGGGGACACACTCCCCTTCCTCAGACAAACACAAACCAACAATGACAGAAAATATAAAGCCAAACAAGCCCCTCCCCCAGTGAAATTGCGCCAAAAATAGTTACCATAGTGATCCTCAACAACAGAGACTTCCTAAGTGTATTCACATATAATATACTAATGTTATCAGATGTTCATGATAAAAATGATCAAAAACCATATAGTGAAAGTCCAAAAAGAGCACATACCGGACATACTCATATAAGTGACATGATCAAAATATATACATATGTTATAAGTGCAAAATAAGAAACTACGTGTGTTGCAAGTACCATTGTGTCCCCTGACATGCATTCCTAATGGATGTGTCTTGTGTAGTGTTGTGCAGTATACACATTAAAACATTGTGCACTTGTGATCATTATGTATAGCCAGCCTAATGGACCCTTATCAGATTGAAATAAATAAGAAGCAACCCTCTTGGGGCAAATCACGTTCCAAAAGGAACAGCACACATGTATTTATTTCAATCTGATAAGGGTCCATTAGGCTGGCTATACATAACGCCGCCCCCAAAAATTTGCCGCCCTAGGCACGGACCTTGTTGGCCTATGCCTTAATACGCCCCTGCCAAAAAGTAATGCCAAAGCCATAAATGTCTGCTATTTCTGAACAAAGGGGATTCCAGACAAGCATTTACAACCATTTGTGCCATAATGGCACAAGTTGTTTGTAAATAATTTCAGTGAGAAACCTAAAGTTTGTGAAAAAGTTTGTGAAAAAGTGAAAAAAATGTTTTATTAGATTGCATTTGCCGGTGAAATGGTGGCATGAAATATACCAAAATGTCAAGGGATATTCAGGGATTCCTGACAGATATCAGTGTTCCAATTTAACTATAGCTAATTTTGAAAAAAAAAAATGGTTTGGAAATAGCAAAGTGCTACTTGTATTTATTGCCCTATAACGTGCAAAAGTAGCAAAAAACATGTAAATATTGGGTATTTCTAAACTCAGGACAAAATGTAGAAACTATTTAGCATGGGTGTTTTTTGGTCGTTGTAGATGTGCAACAGATTTTGGGGGTCAAAGTTAGAAAAAGTGTTTTTTTCAAATTTTTCATCATAATTTTATATTTTTTTTATGGTAAATTATAAGAAATTATGAAAATAATGGTATATTTAGAAAGTCCATTTAATGGCAAGAAAAACGATATATAATATATGTCCGTGTTCACCAGATGAGAGTATATCTTGATACTCGGATTATAACTGGTCGGATCAAATTTGCTGGCTTTGCGAAATGGGGTACCCGTTTCCTGGTTCACGCTGTTGCTGAAATATTCTTTGAGTCTCAGTGACCGCTGGAATTTCTGTTGGTCAATCCACAAATCAAAAGGATCACCAGTTTTGGTGGGTACAAAATTGAGTCCTTTATTCAGTAGTTGAGTTTCAGACTCTGTTAGGGTCCGATCACTGATGTTGATAATATAAATTGTTGTTCATTGGTAAGGTCGTGAATTCTCCCTGTACGGTACTGTAGGCCCCTGTGTAGGCTGTGGGGTATCTGAATCTGTGCCCGAGCTAGTATCAATGGTCTGGAGATTTCTTCTGGTATATTGTCTGTATCTCCTCTGTCTTCTGGGTCAGTATCCCCTGCTATCACCGTCGCCCACTGTCAGCCACCTATATACACTTTTCTCTTTGTGATCCTCTGTCACTGCTGTTAGCTTCCTGTTCTTAAAGGAAACTAGAGCTTCTTTATATTCCTTTAGTTGTGTTTGTAGTTGGTTCAGCCAATCTGAGCTAGTGTCATTCATTAATTTTTGTGTATTGATGCTCTCATAATCCAGTGCTTCCTGCTTGATTTTTTCTAATTGTGTTCTCACTTCTTCAGTTACTAGAAGGATGAGGTCTAAGGAACACTTATTTAAAATAGCGCACCACCTCTTGCAGAATTCTGTACTGGTTCTCCCAATCGTGGGGATATTTTTAATCTGGAATCCTCGTGGTATTAGCTTTTTCCAGTAATAATCTGACAAGTAGCTGCCATGTAATTTCAAGTCGATTTCTTTTTTCTTTAATTTCAAAAGTGTCAAGAAAATTGAGCTTCTGGAGTCAGTGCTGGGTTGTATATCTTCTTCCTGATCAAATAGTATGCGTGCAGCATCAGTTTCTGTAAAAGATAAGGTCTGTGTATCCTCAATGCCAGTATCTGTATCCATTAGGCTGTGCAAGTGTGCAGGGTGCCGTGCAAGGTAGTGAAAAAGAAAAATATATTAGCCACAAAACTGTGTACTAAAAAAGAACCGTTGAGGAAAACCTCACTGAGAGAGGCAATCTAAAAATTGTGGGTGCTGCAAAGGTTAATAGCATATAATACGATAGAGAGCACTCTCACTTTACAAAGTTCATCAGTGCCAGGGTGCCAGCAGGTAAGTACACAATGTGAAGGAAGGCACTCACTGGTCTTTTTAATCAAAATTTATATTAGATCAAGCGTGACGTTTCGGGGACACACTCCCCTTCCTCAGACAAACACAAACCAACAATGACAGAAAATATAAAGCCAAACAAGCCCCTCCCCCAGTGAAATTGCGCCAAAAATAGTTACCATAGTGATCCTCAACAACAGAGACTTCCTAAGTGTATTCACATATAATATACTAATGTTATCAGATGTTCATGATAAAAATGATCAAAAACCATATAGTGAAAGTCCAAAAAGAGCACATACCGGACATACTCATATAAGTGACATGATCAAAATATATACATATGTTATAAGTGCAAAATAAGAAACTACGTGTGTTGCAAGTACCATTGTGTCCCCTGACATGCATTCCTAATGGATGTGTCTTGTGTAGTGTTGTGCAGTATACACATTAAAACATTGTGCACTTGTGATCATTATGTATAGCCAGCCTAATGGACCCTTATCAGATTGAAATAAATAAGAAGCAACCCTCTTGGGGCAAATCACGTTCCAAAAGGAACAGCACACATGTATTTATTTCAATCTGATAAGGGTCCATTAGGCTGGCTATACATAACGCCGCCCCCAAAAATTTGCCGCCCTAGGCACGGACCTTGTTGGCCTATGCCTTAATACGCCCCTGCCAAAAAGTAATGCCAAAGCCATAAATGTCTGCTATTTCTGAACAAAGGGGATTCCAGACAAGCATTTACAACCATTTGTGCCATAATGGCACAAGTTGTTTGTAAATAATTTCAGTGAGAAACCTAAAGTTTGTGAAAAAGTTTGTGAAAAAGTGAAAAAAATGTTTTATTAGATTGCATTTGCCGGTGAAATGGTGGCATGAAATATACCAAAATGTCAAGGGATATTCAGGGATTCCTGACAGATATCAGTGTTCCAATTTAACTATAGCTAATTTTGAAAAAAAAAAATGGTTTGGAAATAGCAAAGTGCTACTTGTATTTATTGCCCTATAACGTGCAAAAGTAGCAAAAAACATGTAAATATTGGGTATTTCTAAACTCAGGACAAAATGTAGAAACTATTTAGCATGGGTGTTTTTTGGTCGTTGTAGATGTGCAACAGATTTTGGGGGTCAAAGTTAGAAAAAGTGTTTTTTTCAAATTTTTCATCATAATTTTATATTTTTTTTATGGTAAATTATAAGAAATTATGAAAATAATGGTATATTTAGAAAGTCCATTTAATGGCAAGAAAAACGATATATAATATGTGTGGGTACAGTAAATGAGTAAGAGGGAAATTACAGCTAAACACAAACACTGCAGAAATGTAAAAATAGCCCTGGTCCTTAAAGGGACACTGAACCCAAAAAATTTATTTCGTGATTCAGATAGAGCATGCAATTTTAAGCAACTTTCTAATTTACTCCTATTATCAATGTTTCTTCTTTCTCTTGCAATCTTTATATGAAAAAGAAGGCATCTAAGCTTTTTTTCTTGGTTCAGAGCTCTGGACAGCAGTTTTTGATTGGTGGATGAATTTATCCACCAATCAGCAAGGACAACCTAGGTTGTTCACCAAAAATGGGCCGGCATCTAAACTTACATTCTTGCATTTCAAATAAAGATACCAAGAGAATAAAGAACATTTGATAATAGGAGTAAATTAGAAAGTTGCTTAAAATGTCATGCTCTGAAAAAGTTTATGCTCTTTGCTGAGGAGGTTCCGGTGGAGGTGGAGCAAGCAGGTGTACCTGAGCTCTGATCTCCAGTCCCACAGCTGCTGGCGGTGATCTTCGCGCCTCTCCCAAGCTTGGGGGTTTGCATTAGGACAGTTATTGTCAACACTCTTGGAACCCATTCAGCGGCACTACACCCCGCTGTCAAGGCAGAGGAGCTGCTAAACATACCTTGTACTTAGACCCCTATAAAAGAATTACTGAAACGGACTCAACTATCCTATCAATGTAAGAAAGTCTATTACAGTGACCTCCGTTTCCTCCTAACCTAACTCTACTGGGTCAGAAAGAGTTATAATTACATTTAACCTACAACAGCAGAATATTGGCTTTATCCCGAATCTCCCGCTAAGCCACATTGTTCTCCCATTCCCTGCACCCCCGGCTTTCGCTCACCTGTCTCCTCCCTTCCACCTTCTTTAACGGCTGAGACCGCTTGCCGTAGAATCTTTGCTGCAGACAGAGACATATCGTTCGCCTCTGGACTCTTCGTTTGGTCCTGTTCCAGCTCTGGTTGTTTCCTTCGCCCTCCCCCTCTCCCACCGGTGCTGCATGAGAGGGGGTTAGGGTAATTTCACATAGAGGTCAAGTGGAGGTATAGGACCGAGCCTACCGGCCCGTGAGACGGTCCCTTACTTGGATACTGCGTGAGAGGCGGGAGGTAAGCTGTTGAAGGCTGAACGTCGGGGAGCTCTAACATAGAGTAAGTCCCTAGCATCTTAGGATACCAAGCAAGCCACTCCACACGAAACATCAACGAGGAACACTATCAGCGGAAGACTGTGGAAGGAGGAGGTGAGTAACTGAACTATTCTTGAGGGGGTGTGCAGGGAGGATTTTTTGCTATAATAAGCTTGGAGACATATACCCCCTACACTAAGGGAGAGAAAGTCAAGGAAAAAGAATAAAGGGAACTTTTGTCTCAAATGGCCCCAGAACTGATCTTAAGAGCAATCATTGCTGCCTAGAGCTCATCTCAAAAAAGAGGGGAACGAAGAAGAGGAAGGATAAGGGGGAAGAGGAGTGAAGATAAAGATAAGAAACACGAACTGTTATATTACATGGAAACAATTCTTTAAAAAGATTTGTTTAACTCTGAAAAGTTGGACCTTAATTTTCTACTTTGCTTGCCTTACATTAGAAATTAATAAGGTTTATGGTTTTGTTGTTTCCCTTCCTTTTTAGTTTTTTCCCCCCGTGTTTAGGTATCCTCACCTTATGTCTATTTAAAATCTGACAAATTACCCATCCAGCAGAAAGCTAATATTGGAGCTCTAGCATAGAAGAGGTCTTAAAAAGTGCTACTTTGGTTAATTTTTGTCTGTCACAAATTGACTACATATAATCGGATGTTGAGGGTTCAAGGTAATCCTTAGGGACCTGGTTGAAAAATGTTTTTTTTTTTTTTTTTTTTTTTTTTTTTTTATTTCACTGCCTTATATAAGAGAATTTAAATGTATGATTCTTCCTTCAGCCTTCTATCCCTTATGACAAGGTTGTAAACCTATATTCCTGTCTCAGTAGTTAAATCAACAAGACACTGCCGCTATGTTCTAGCCTTTAGGACTATATTGTCTGTAAATCAGAAATTTAGGGTGTTTGGATAAAATCTATTTGGCTTGAATTTGTAAAATGATGCTGTGCTAGAGACTACCTGTACCTTGAAAAATGTGTTCTTATATAAACCCTTGAGAGTGAATTATTCTATTACCTTGAACTCTGGTTCCACAGAAATTCTGCTCAGTTCAACTTAATCTTTGACTTGTATGATTTAAATCTGTAGACGAGCAACCTTAAGTGTTAAGAAAATTGTAAAATTCACCTTGCTACATTGGTTAATCTTTGTTTGTTACAAATTGACTACATACAATCGAATATTGAGGGCCCAAGGCAATCCTTAGGGGCCTGTTTGAAAAACGTCTTTTTTTCCCTAGCTTACGTTACTGCCTTATATAAGAGAATTTAAATGTATGATTCCTCTTTAAGCCTTCTATCCCCTATGGAAAGGTTGTAAACCTCCATTCCTGATTCAGTAGTTCAATCAACAAGACACTGCCGCTATGTTCTAGCTTTTTAGGCATATATTGTCTGTAAATCAGAAACTTAGGCTGTATAGATAAAATCTACTTGCCCTGAATCTGTAGAATGATGCTATGCTAAAGACTATCTGCACCCTAGAAAAATGTGTTCTTATATAAGTAAACCTTGAGAGTAAAATACTCTATTACTTTTAACTCTGGTTCCACAGAAATACTGCTTAGTTCAATTTAACGTATGACTTGTACGATTTAAATCTGTATTTTTTTTTTCACTTTCTATTTTTTTTTACACATTGACTGGGGCAGGAGAGGGGGGAAAACAATAATAATAGAGGAGCAACCCTAAGTTCTAAGAAAATTGTAAAACTCACCTTGAAAGGTGGCTCAAAGTATTACAGGTATAGCTGTTTATTTATTTTTCTTCAAACTTGCCCTGTCATTGAATCAAGGCCCCCTGCTAACCTCTGACGAAAGATATTTACCAGCAAGATATAATTAGGGTAAAAAGTATATACCCTCCCCCCACCTAAGATAAGGAGAAAGCCTCACCAAGGGCTACTACAAGTTTACTCAAAACCCTACCAAGTAACGGCTAGAGGAGGAATAGTTACAGTGTAAGAAGTACTTAGTTAGAAGCTCCATTTAGGAGACAGGAGTACTAATCGGTGACTGCATTACAAAGTTTATACCTGTCTCATATGCTCTCACAATTGCACATAGATAGTTCTCACAATTAAATTATCCTTACCACACTTATTACTTATATCACCACGGGCTTTTAGCCCTCTACACTGTCTGGGCCCCGATCCCCTAGATCACAATCTTCTCACCTTCCTTGCACTATCACTGCCTCACTGTCCTATACCCAATAAACTGATCACTACCCAACACCCCCACAATCCTTCCCCCTTTCTTTTTTTTTTTTTGTCACTTCACTACAGCTAATTAAAGCCATTTTTTGCACTCTCACCCCCAATCACGAGGTATATGGATAAATTCCTCTCTAACTCACTGAAAACACCCTCCCCAAATATGGCAGGAAGGCATAGAGACAGGAAACTTAAGAATGCACAGGACCCAGTCTCTGATCTTCAAACAACCCCTGCTAATACTGCAGTATCTTTAGAAACTCTTAACATGCAGACACTAGTATCTAATATTGCAGATGCACTTGCTCCTAAATTTGAGGTTCTTAAATTTGAAATCAAACAAGATATTTCCTCCCTAACCCATGAGATAAGGCAGTTCTCGAATAGGCTGCAGGAAGTAGAGCAGAGGGTCTCGGACTTGGAAGACCAAGCAACCTCACAGTGTGCTAAGTTAGAGTCCTCAACTAAAAATCTGCAAAGAATGACTGACAGGCTTGAAGACCTTGAAAACCGTTCCAGACGGAACAATTTAAGAATAATTGGCCTCCCTGAAAATAAACATTTTGAAGATCTTGACACTTTCATATCTGATACACTCATCAAAGCTCTAAAAATCCCATCCACACATCCAACGATTATAATTGAAAGAGCTCATAGAGTAGGTGCCCCCCGCTCTGATAGTAACAATAGCAGTAGACCTAGGCCTGTAATCACAAGACTACTTAACTACAAAGAAAAAGATTTAATATTACAATATTTTCGTAAAAATCAACCAATTATGATTCAGGATAATAGAATTTTGATTTTTCAAGACTTTTCGGCAGACACAGCCCTTAGGAGAAGAGAGTTAGCACCGATTTGTACTAAATTCATCCAACAGGGGTATAGAGCATCCCTGATCTATCCTGCAAAACTTAAAGTAGTGGTAAAAGAGATAACACATATAATTGAGGATAGTCCAACTGCAGAAAATCTCTTTAAGACCCTAGACACATAAGTATAAGCCATGAATTGTGTAATCTTTTCTCAACATCCCTTTAAGACAGGTGTATGGCAATGGCAGCTACATGGTTGGGGGATAGGATATCCCCCAATTTTCTTTTTTTCCTTCTTTTTTCTTTCTTTCTTTTTTTTTTTTTTTCTTTTCTTCCCCTTCTATTCGCATTCCTTCCCTCCTCGATTCTCTCATGGTCTTCGTCTTTAACACTTTAGAAAACTATAATGCAAAGGATAGATAATTTTAAAATTATATCTTGGAACGTAGGGGGAATCTCGTCCCCCATCAAACGAAAGGCAATCCTGACACACTTACGGAAAGCGAAAGCTGATATCGGACTAATACAAGAAACTCACTTAAACTCTGAGGAATCATTAAAATTAAAATCATCTTGGGTAAAGGAGGTTCTGACTGCCCCGAGTTTTGGAAAGAAAAGGGGGGTCGCAATACTTATAGGTAAAAGATTACAAGTGGAGACTCTGTACTCTGAGGCTGATCCCGGGGGGAGGTATGTTGTGACTAAATTGAAAGTTGGCCAGATTAAATATACAATATGCAATGTCTATGGCCCGAATAAACCCATAGTTCTGGGATTCATTGCAAGCCAAGCTTCTTCTTATTAGTGCAGGCCATTTAATCCTGGGAGGGGACTTCAATATGGCCCCACATTGTCCGTTAGATAGACTCAGAAGAGATACTAAGCACCCAAAACAAAAGAAAGATAGTCTTGATTTTAAAATGATCAATAAAATTAAGCAGATTCTTGCTGTACGGGATATTTGGAGATGTCAGAATCCTGATATTCAGAATTTTACATGTCTATCTAAGGCTCACAAAACTTTATCAAGGATTGATTTGTTTTTAATTGATGATCGCTTAGGCTCGGCAAAGGTAAAAACAGAGATATTGCCAATTTTTCTATCAGACCATGGCCCCATCTCCCTTGAATTTAATTCTATTCAACTAAAATTGAAGAATGTGCGATTTTTCTTTCCTTATTATCTATCTACTGACTTGAAATTTAAAGAGTGGCTTAAGAATAAATTTAAGGATTACGCTCAATTCAATAACACCTATGTTGATCGTACAGATATCTTCTGGGAAACTGCCAAAGCAGTCCTCAGAGGGGAAATCATTGCATATTCCACTATACAAAATAGGAAAAGGAAGACAAGGGAGAAGGAAGCGTGCAACTCTGTGATCAACTCTTATAATCTCTATTTACTGTAAAGAACTCCCCTAAATTGGGCAAGATATATACGGGCTAAAGCAGCTAGAGATACTTTTTATCTAACTCAGGAAACTTACAATGAATTGAGACTACAAGCTAAATTGCACAAATTTGGAAATAAGTCCGGGAAAATGCTAGCCAAATTAATTAAGAATGAGAACAAAAAACTTAACATTGACAAAACTCAGCATAATGGGAAACATCTATCTAAGCCCGAAGAAATTTCAAATATATTCCATCAATACTTCCAAGATCTATACACTAGTAAAGAGTTTGACACAGAGAAAGCAAATGAATTTTGGAGCAAGATTACATTTCCTACGGCTTCTGCCGAAGCAACAAATAGACTTAATTCTCCCATCACAAGAGAAGAAATTGAGAAAACAATCGCCAAACTTTCTCTTAATAAAGCGTCAGGCCCAGATGGATTGCCCAATGAGTTTTACAAAATTCTTTCATCGGAGATAGTCCCCTACTTGGGCAATCTCTACAATGACATCTTCATTAACAAAAAAACGGTTGCACCCTCCTTCTCCTCTTCTCTGACTACTCTGATTCTAAAAGAAGGAAAAGATCCGACATGCAAAGAGTCTTATAGACCAATTGCATTGCTGAACTCAGACTATAAAATCCTTTCTTCAATTTTAGCGACGCGACTTCAGACTATTTTATCTAAAATAATCCATTCGGATCAGGCTGGTTTCCTTAACAATCGCAATTCCTCAGCAAAAATTAGGGAACTACTTGTCACCATGGAATATATCCAGGGAATCTCTGCAGGGGGCTTAGGGAGGGAGGACCTCCCTGACTTGGCCATTTTGTCAATTGATGCAGAAAAAGCTTTTGACCTGGTAATACATAAGCATATAATTTTCTCATTAACAAAGTTTGGGATTGAGGGTAATTTTCCTAAGTTCGTGCAGAACCTATATGACCATTCCTTCACAAGTATAATTACCAACAATGATATTTCCTCTCCAGTTGTACTGAATAGGGGCACTCGACAGGGCTGTCCTCTCTCCCCGCTTCTTTTTGACGTAGCCATAGAACCTTTGGCAATTATGATTAGGAACACCCTGGAGGGTATAAAAATTCAGAACTACGAAATTAAAATTGGTCTTTATGCAGATGATTTACTTGTCTATCTTTCCAATACGGCCTGCAATATCCCAAAGCTTTTGCAAATTACTGATCATTTCGGCACTTTCTCAGGGTATAAAGTAAATGCCACAAAATCAGAGCTAATCTGGCTTAGGAAAAATATTAGAAGCAACTTCGAGTTTCCTTTTAGAGTGGTAACAGATTCAATGAAATATTTAGGAATTAACATCCCATTTAGGCTAAGGGACCTATACAAAGTAAATATAACTCCAATGCTTGCTTATTTTAAAGAAAAACTTAAGGCCTGGCAAAACTTACCACTTTCAATATCTGGTAGGTCGGCCTTATTTAAAATGGTACTGCTTCCAAAGCTGCTCTATATTCTACAGAATGTTCCAGTAACCATATTTGAAAAAGATCTACGCTTTATGAACTCAGCTATTAGGCAATTTATTTGGCAAGGAAAAAGACAGAGGATAGCCTTTTCTAAACTGACAGTCGCTAGAGAACTGGGAGGCTTAGCACTTCCAAATTTAAGAGCCTATAATCTATGCTTCCTAGCTCGCATAGTAGCAGACTGGATGTCTTCTAAGAATTATGTCCTAAATAATGAACTTGAATTAAATATTTGTGAACCATACTCACTAGTGGCCTTAGCGCATTTAGAACCTAGTGACCTTCCAATAAGTATTAAAGAACTTAAATTCATCTTGAATCCCCTTAAATCATGGTTTAAGCTATCTAATCTTCTCTCAATAAACCATACAGCATCAAAACACCTTCCCTTGCTTAGAAATCCGAACTTCCAACCAGGCTTAGACTCTCTGATTTTCAACAGATGGCATAACAATGGCCTGACTAAAGTCATTTACTTAATTGATCAGGATAGAAAATGCGTCAAGTCATTTGAAGAATTGAAGAGTGAATTTAATTTGCCAAAGACTTCTTTGCATATCTGCAGTTAAGACATTACGTCATAGATCTTGCTCATAACGCTGGATGGTGCTGGACGTTAGGCAAACTGGAAAATTGGTTGATAATCACTAAAAATAGTTCTTTGTCTATTGCTCCTTGTTATTATATGTTGGGCTGTTCTAGAGGCACCTCTATTATAGAAATTTTGGCGCTGACTTGGAATAGCTTAATCCCACAAAGTAACATTGAACCCAAGACCATTCAATTATCACTAAGTAAAGTGATAAAAACGACCCTTTCCTCTAATTGGCGTGACGCGCACTTAAAACTTTTGCACAGGGCATACTTTACCCCGGAAAGAGGCCTCAGAGTCCGAAGTCAGGAATTTAATAAATGCCCCAAATGCTCCCATATAGCTGCAGATCTAACTCATATGTTCTGGTCCTGTCCTAGAATTAGAAATGTATGGAGTAAGTAAGAATACTGGCTTAAGAATAAGCTAAAAATTGAATCATTAACTCTCTCACTGTTCCAGATTATACTGTGTCTAAAATTGGAAAATAGACCCCAACCTAAGGAGAAACTAGTAAATTTAACTATTTTGGCTACTAGATATCTGATATGTAAGAAATGGAAACTGAGATCAATACCAACTATCTCTGAAATTAAGAATCATTTAAAGAAACAATGTCTCTTAGAACAAAAAAACACAAATATAGGTAATGAACTAGGAGTAAGGAAATTCTTCGAAAAATGGGCTCCGTTTATTAAGATCTTCCCTGAGAGAGAAATTGATCACTTGATTTTTCCATTTAAGAACTCGGAGATAGTGTTGCTAGGTATTTGGTGAAGTAATGAGGGCTAGAGAGAATCGGGTACTTTCCTTCCTTCCCTTCCTTCCCTTTCCCCCTTTTCCTCCCCCCCCTTTTTTTTTTTGTTTCTGTTTTTATTTTTGCTTTACTTTGTTTTGCTTTAATTTAAAAAAAAAAAAGAAAAAACTCCAACAATGAGCAATGACCAAATAGGTGGATAATTCAGCTTAATTTATTGTATATATGAATTGTAATATATACTACATGGTTGTTTGACACTGTTTCTCGGTTTTTCTGTTAACATAACATGTATGACAAACTGAAATATCTCTTGTTCTTTTTTTTTTTTGTCACTATGGATATTGTATTCATTGATGGTTACAAATAAATATTTAAAAAAAAAAAATGTCATGCTCTATCTGAATCACAAAAGAAAAAAATTTGGTACAGTGTCCCTTTAAGGGAAAGCAATTGAAAATGGCCTTGTCCTTAAGGGGTTAACGAGTAGGACTTTACCCATGTTATGTATAAATCCATTGGCAGGAGGATAAACACAGTTATCTAAACGGCCGGTTTTGAAAAATTGACAATAAAAAAACATTCTCTAACCAATGAGGGAATGTAAGTTTGCATTAGAATATGCATTAATATATATTTATGACATGTATGGATATAATAATTTTATATGATTTTGAGTGATATTACAATTAGCATTTTTTCCCCGTCACACTTAATTGCAATCATTAATAATTATTTTCATGACTTTACGGTTTTTCAGTACAAGTTTCTTAGTTTAAAGGGTTAGAAATATTTGCAAAATATTCTGGAAATAAAGAGATTATTATAAATATATATATATATATTTTGTGTAACAAAAGCAAACACCTTATTTCCTGAAACGAAGCTTCTAAATATATTTAATTTAGCTTTCAAACTCACATAAAAATAGGCAGAGTTTATGTAAAATACATTCCCACACTCCATCCAATAGGGAAGCATTTCTGCCTATTTAATTTTAATATTCATACTGCATGATAATGTCTGTTTGCTTCCGGTTTTAGAAGCGTGCAGTTACTATAGGGGCGCGTTTCCTTTTTTTGGTGTTATTATAAGCAATAGTGAGTGGGATGTTAATTATTAATATCCGAATTTGCTATTGCTTATAATCATAGCGGCACGCCTGTAAACAAACATTGTATACTGGATTTATAAATATATTAAAAGCAAAATATTTAAATATAGGAGACATTTTTCGAGGGGTTAAAAAATGCTCGTTAGTCTAGGGGTTGTGTTCCTTTTCCTAAAATCAAAGGGTACTTAAAGGGCCACTGTAAGTAAATATTTTCTATGCCTGTTACTAACTAACTAAATACGCTTTTTATCAATAGCATTTCATTAACATATCTCTACCGTATATCAGAAATCTTGTCTGCAAATTTAATTGTTTTCCAAACCCACTCCGTGGGTATCCTTTGCTCTGTACCAATCCGTTTAGAATACCTAGGCTTCAAAATGGCGCTTTAAACACAAAGTTATTGGTTTAAGTATTTTGAACACACAGTGCTGAAAATAGTGGGCAGGATAACGTGACATCATCAGCGAATAAAAGATATAACTTTTAGAACGTTATGAAACTTTGTTTTGGAGAAAATATAGGTCAGTAGGTTTTAATTAATGTTTATTAACTTTAATATGTTAGTTGTTTAGCTTAAAAATTATAACAGAAAGTAATCCTTTAACCTTATTAATATGCAAGGGATTTTCATGTGGCTACTCCATCTATTTGTGCTTTTCGTCATCTTCAGTGCTGTGTTGCACCACTCCCATGGATGCTGATGTCACAATCCACATGTCCGCCCTGCTTTCAGCGCTTGTACAGTGAGGCGCTGCAGCAGAGAGGACTAAGGGACCAAGATGCGCATGCGTTACCCGTCAAGTGAATTAAATGCGCATGCAAGCCAACATGATGTTTCTACCTAGGTAGAACATCGGTATGGGGCATACATAATGAGAAAAAGTGGGTTTGAAGCTATAAGGATTTTTAATCTCAAATAACAAGAAAAAGGCTGAAAATATTTAATAGATACACATTACAAATGTGCAATATATGTATTGGGGTTTTAAAAATGATTAAAACATTTTTTGAGTTTACTATCCCTTTAAAAGTGTAAATTGAGCTACATTTTTATTTTATCAAGGATCATCTTTATTAAAGGGACAGTAAACTCCAAAAATGTTATTGTTTAAAAAGATAGATAATCCCTTGATTTATCATTCCCCAATTTTACATAACCAACACTGTTATAGAAATATACTTTTTACCTCTGTAATTACCTTGTATCTAAGATTCTGCAGAATGCTCCTTATCTCAGATCTTTTTACAGACTTGCATTTCAGGCAATTAGTGCTGACTCTTAAATAAGAGCACAATGTTATTTATATAAAACACATGAACTAACGCCCTATATCTGTTAAAACTGTCAAAATGCATTCAGATAAGAGGCAGCCTTCAAGAGATTATAAATTAGCATATGAGCCTACCTATGTTTAACTTTTAACTAAGAATACCAAGAGAACAAAGACAATTTGATGATAAAAGTAAATAAAAAGTTGTTTAAAATTACATGCCATATCTGAATCATGAAAGTTTAATTTGGACTTCACTATCCCGTTAACAAGTGAACCTCAGCATCTTTGAAAACAGTCAAGATGTGCTGTGTTTTAAGAGATCAAAGCTGCTAAATTTGAAAAGTTCAAAATCTTTTGAAAAGCTTCTATTTAAATTATTTTGGATATGTGGCGCTGATTAATTGTTCCCTTACAAGCTATAGGGGGTGTCATGAGATGCAGGACACAGCAATGATGGTACAACTCTATTTTATTACAGAGCACAGGAACATACATCTAGTCAGGTTGATTGTACTAACTAACTACGACACAGACTACCGGACCTAAGCCCCGCCCTCCAAACTAGTGACATCACTTCCTGCTCTCATCACATCTTCCCCCTTTTCAAAGGGCGAAGCATACATTTAAATATAACAAAGAGCATACAACAACATTTTTGAACAGTGTATAGTAAATTGGTTACAGAAAAATGAACAACATTAATTACATCCTGACTTGGACATCGGGGTAGACTACCCTAGTCCACAGTGACCATGGGATTATTCTGCCCATACTTCCGGTCACTGTTCTAGCTAAAGTCAGTTCCTATATCGGGCCGGAAGTTTCACCACTCTTCCGCTTGATGTAACTTTGCATGAATTGTCCTCTGATACAGAAGATGGTGAATAAGAGTCCACTGGAGGCAAAGACATATCCCCGCTGTGATCTTGCTGAGGGGAAGGCACCTCTCTTAGAACAGGGGATCCCACCGGCGGTGGTACTGAGGCATCCAGTTCCAGACTCTCAGGTACAGGCTGAAGATGTCTTCGGTTACGGTGTGTAACCGTCCCTCCATCAGTAAGGACTACATAAGACCTTGGTTCCAGAGAGCGTTCAATTACTGTAGCAGGCGTCTTCCATTTCTTTCTCATCATCCAGTTTAATTCTGACAGTTTGCCCAGCATTCAGTTCCTGTAAGGGCCTGACAGAATGCCTCCTGTCGTAGAAGAAACAATAACCCTTTTTGGCCTGTTCATCCCTCCTAAGGACTTCGTCCCGAGGAACAGGGCCAGGCGGCTTGAAGACGCCCACTGAGGGTAAAGTGGTGCAAATCTGGCGTCCTGGCATCAGCTGTGCCGGGCTAAACCCGGTGGCTTGAATGGGCGTCGCCCTGTATGACAAGAGGGCTATGTACGGCTCAGATTGCTTTAGAATGAATTTTGTTGTTTGAACTGCCCTTTCAGCCATTCCGTTGGCCTGCGGGTAATGTGGACTTGACGTGGAATGTACAAAGTCATATTCCCTGCTGAAAGCACTGAACTCCGTAGAAGCGAACTGCATACCATTATCACTCACCAGCTCCATTGGAATGCCCCACCGGGCGAACAAGCTCTTCAGACGAATGATAACGGCTTGACTTGTGATATCATTCAGAGGTGCAATTTCCAAATACCTGGAATAGTAGTCGATCACAACAAGGAACTTTTTCCCGTGCAGTTCACACAAATCAGCAGCTATTTTCTGCCATGGCCCCACAGGCAGCGGAGTAGAAATCAAGGGCTCCCTTCTCTGAGTAGGCTGGCGTTCCCGGCAAAAGGCACATTTAGACACGTGATTTGCAATGTCGGAGCTGATCCCAGGCCACCACACAGCTATAGCTGCCCTCTCTCTGCACTTTGTAATGCCTAAGTGGCCATTGTGAATCCTGTTTAACATCTCCTTCCTCATGCTGACAGGAATTACGATGCGGTCTTGGAACAGCACCAACCCCTCCAGTTCCGTGAGCTGCGACCTCTCTGGCTGATAAGAACTTAAAGACATCCAGGCTGCAAGGCTCTCGGGCCAGCCTTCTTTTATGTACTTTATAACCTCTTGCAGATCTGTGTCCAAATATGTCTCTTTCTTTATTTCTTCCAGTTTCCTTGAAGAAATGGACTTTGAGGCCAGAACCGAATCAACATACACTTTCATCTCAGATTTGGTTGAGGATTCTTCAGCAGCAGCCAGTGGGAGCCTGGATAGTGTATCTGCCACAACCAGTTGTTTCCCCGGCACATGCACTGCCTGAACATTGAACCTGAGTAGTCTCATTAAAAGTCTCTGGCATCTTAAGGGTGTTTTGTCGATATCATAAGAGTTGATTAGAGGGACTAGCGGTTTATGGTCAGTCGCCAGACTAAATTTCTCTAAACCTACTAGATAACGCTGAAAGCGCTCACAGGCCCAAACTGCAGCCAGGCACTCTTTCTCAATTTGAGCGTATTTTGACTCAGCAGCCGTCAGTGTGCGGGAACAGTAGGCGATGGGCTGTAGTTTATTTTCATTTAATTACAGGAGAGCAGCCCCCAACCCATAACTGCTTGCATCCCTAACCACAGTCTTTTTGGAAGGGTCGTAGAACCCCAGCACTGGGGCAGACCCCAGCAGGGACTTTGCCTGCTTAAAGATTTTTCTTGTGAAGGTCCCCAGACCCAGGCAACGTCTTTCTTTAGCAACTCTGTGATAGGGTGTAGAACTGTTAATAAATCTGGAAGAAACTTGCCCACATAATTTACAAGGCCCAATATCTGTCTCAGCTCATGTACATCAGAAGGACTTTTCATCTGTTCAATAGCACAAATTTTCTCGGGCTCTGGCTTGATGCCATCCCCATTGATGATATGCCCAAAGTAACATAATTCAGTTTTCCTAAAATGGCATTTTTCTTTATTTAACGTCAGCCCAGACTCTTTGATAGCCTGCAGCACACAACTTAAACGCTGATCATGCTCCTCCGCTGTAGACCCATACCCTAGAATATCGTCCATGACGACTGCCGTGCCCACGTGGTCACTTAGGAGAGAACTCATTTCCCTTTGAAAAATTTCTGGGGCAGAGGATATCCCGAAGGGGTGTCTGCAGAAGCAAAACCGACCTACCGGTGTAATAAAGGTAGTCAGCTTGCGGCACCTTGGATCCAGGGGGATCTGCCAAAAGCCACTAGAAGCGTCTAATGTAGAAAAGAACTTCGCCCCAGCCAACTTTGGAGCTATGTCTTCTAATGTCGGCAGCACAAATCTCTCTCTCTTCACTCCCTCATTCAACCTTTTCAGGTCCACACAGATGCGCACCTTTCTGTTTTTCTTTGCAACAGGAACAATGGGGGCACACCAATCAGTTGATTCAACAACCTCTTCAATAACCCCCATAGACTTTATGCGCATAAGCTCCTTCTCCACTTGAGGCATGAGCGGGAACGGAATTCTATGGGGAGTAGAAATACTGTATGGGACTGCATCACTTTTAAGTGCTATACGGACTGGTTTGCAATTCAGTAGGCCCAATTCGCCAAACATATCTTCAGAGATCTCATTCACTCTGGCCACGAGGCCCAAGTCACAGGCTGCTTTTCTGCTCAATAAATTGCTAACACACTGACCTCGAATCACATGCACCCACATAGTGAATTTCCTTTGCTTGTACTCACAGCTGGCAAGAAATTTCCCCGCACAATCAATGCGGCCACCAGGACTATGGACATTTGTAGTAACCTTCGCCAGCTGGGGCTGTCGAGGCAGTTTCATAAATGCAGCAAAAGACATTACAGTGATATCTGCTCCTGTGTCAATCTTAAAATCAACTTTGGCTCCCATTACAGTAAAAGTAACCTTCCAATCTTCCTCTGAGCTTGGCCGTTCCACAACAGACCCCACAAAAGACACTTCCTGACCCTCCTGGTCACTGTCCACCTGCATCTCCTTAATGTATTCAGTTTTACACACCACTTCAAAATGGCCCATTCTGTTACATTTTCTGCATCTTTTATCTCTGGCCGGGCATATGACACTCTGATCATGGGCACGGTAGCACCGTGTGCATCGGGCATGCTGCGCCCATCTACTTCTAGGCCTATCCATTATTTTAGATCTATCGCTCACACTGTGCCTTTCACTAGCAGTTTTCCTGGACTGTTGCACTTCATGCACAATACTCTCAGACCTCAGATCAGCACTTTTCTTTTTCACCAGCTCACTCGGGCGGGCCATCCTAATAGCCCCATCTAATGTTAAATCAGGCTCTAACTGCAGCTTCAGTGAGACTTCAGCATCTGCAATTCCAATAACTATTCTGTCTCTGATTTGCTCTTCTTTAGCAACACCAAACTCACAGAATTCAGCTAGTTCATGCAGGCTGCGCACAAATGACTCCACTGATTCTCCCACAGGCTGATTACGTTTGTGAAAACAAGCTCTCTCATGAATCACATTTCTTTTGGGCACAAAGTGGGCACTGAGTTTATCCATAACTATATCAAAGTTAAATTCTTCCCTTTCTTGGGCCTAGATTTAGAGTTCGGCGTTAGCCATGAAAACCAGAGTTAGAGGCTCCTAACGCTGGTTTTAGGCTACCGCCGGTATTTGGAGTCAGTGATTAAAGGGTCTAACGCTCACTTTTCAGCCGCGACTTTTCCATACCGCAGATCCCCTTACGTCAATTGCGTATCCTATCTTTTCAATGGGATCTTCCTAACGCCGGTATTTAGAGTCGTTTCTGAAGTGAGCGTTAGAGCTCTAACGACAAAACTCCAGCCGCAGGAAAATAGCAGGAGTTAAGAGCTTTCTGGGCTAACGCTGGTTCATAAAGCTCTTAACTACTGTACCCTAAAGTACACTAACACCCATAAACTACCTATGCACCCCTAAACTGAGGTCCCCCCACATCGCCGCAACTCGATTACATTTTTTTAACCCCTAATCTGCCGACCGCCACCTACGTTATACTTATGTACCCCTAATCTGCTGCCCCTAACACCGCCGACCCCTGTATTATATTTATTAACCCCTAACCTGCCCCCCTCAACGTCGCCGCCAGCTACTTACAATAATTAACCCCTAATCTGCCGACCGCAAAGCGCCGCCACCTACGTTATACTTATGTACCCCTAATCTGCTGCCCCTAACACCGCCGACCCCTATATTATATTTATTAACCCCTAACCTGCCCCCCTCAACGTCGCCGCCAGCTACTTACAATAATTAACCCCTAATCTGCCGACCGCAAAGCGCCGCCACCTACGTTATCCTTATGTACCCCTAATCTGCTGCCCCTAACACCGCCGACCCCTATATTATATTTATTAACCCCTAACCTGCCCCCCACAACGTCGCCGACACCTGCCTACACTTATTAACCCCTAATCTGCCGAGAGGACCTGAGCGCTACTATAATAAAGTTATTAACCCCTAATCCGCCTCACTAACCCTATCATAAATAGTATTAACCCCTAATCTGCCCTCCCTAACATCGCCGACACCTAACTTCAATTATTAACCCCTAATCTGACGACCGGAGCTCACCGCTACTCTAATAAATGTATTAACCCCTAAAGCTAAGTCTAACACTAACACTAACACCCCCCTAAGTTAAATATAATTTTAATCTAACGAAATTAATTAACTCTTATTAAATAAATTATTCCTATTTAAAGCTAAATACTTACCTGTAAAAAAAAATCCTAATATAGCTACAATATAAATTATAATTACATTATAGCTATTTTAGGATTAATATTTATTTTACAGGCAACTTGGTAATTATTTTAACTAGGTACAATAGCTATTAAATAGTTAAGAACTATTTAATAGTTACCTAGTTAAAATAATAACAAAATTACCTGTAAAATAAGTCCTAACCTAAGTTATAATTAAACCTAACACTACCCTATCAATAAATTAATTAAATAAAATACCTACAATTACCTACAATAAAACCTAACACTACACTATCAATAAATAAATTAAATACAATTTCTACAAATAACTACAATTACATAAACTAACTAAAGTACAAAAAATAAAAAAGAACTAAGTTACAAAAAATAAAAAAATATTTACAAACATAAGAAAAATATTACAACAATTTTAAACTAATTACACCTACTCTAAGCCCCCTAATAAAATAACAAAGACCCCCAAAATAAAAAAAATTCCCTACCCTATTCTAAATTAATAAATTTAAAAGCTCTTTTACCTTACAAGCCCTGAACAGGGCCCTTTGCGGGGCATGCCCCAAGAAAATCAGCTCTTTTGCCTGTAAAAAAAACCATACAATACCCCCCCCCCCAACATTACAACCCACCACCCACATACCCCTAATCTAACCCAAACCCCCCTTAAATAAACCTAACACTAAGCCCCTGAAGATCTTCCTACCTTGTCTTCACCATACCAGGTTCACCGATCCGTCCTGGCATCCGGTGCTGAAGAGGTCCAGAAGAGGCTCCAAAGTCTTCCTCCTATCCGTCAAGAAGAGGACATCCGGACCGGCAAACATCTTCATCCAAGCTGCATCTTCGATCTTCTTCCATCCGGTGCGGAGCGGGTCCATGTTGAAGCATCCGACGCGGATCCATCCTCTTCTTCCGGCGTCTCCCGACGAATGACGGTTCCTTTAAGGGACGTCATCCAAGATGGCGTCCCTCGAATTCCGATTGGCTGATAGTATTCTATCAGCCAATCGGAATTAAGGTAGGAATATTCTGATTGGCTGATGGAATCAGCCAATCAGAATCAAGTTCAATCCGATTGGCTGGATCAGCCAATCGGATTGAACTTGATTCTGATTGGCTGATTCCATCAGCCAATCAGAATATTCCTACCTTAATTCCGATTGGCTGATAGAATACTATCAGCCAATCGGAATTCGAGGGACGCCATCTTGGATGACGTCCCTTAAAGGAACCGTCATTCGTCGGGAGACGCCAGAAGAAGAGGATGGATCCGCGTCGGATGCTTCAACATGGACCCGCTCCGCACCGGATGGAAGAAGATCGAAGATGCAGCTTGGATGAAGATGTTTGCCGGTCCGGATGTCCTCTTCTTGCCGGATAGGAGGAAGACTTTGGAGCCTCTTCTGGACCTCTTCAGCACCGGATGCCAGGACGGATCGGTGAACCTGGTATGGTGAAGACAAGGTAGGAAGATCTTCAGGGGCTTAGTGTTAGGTTTATTTAAGGGGGGTTTGGGTTAGATTAGGGGTATGTGGGTGGTGGGTTGTAATGTTGGGGGGGTATTGTATGTTTTTTTTTACAGGCAAAAGAGCTGATTTTCTTGGGGCATGCCCCGCAAAGGGCCCTGTTCAGGGCTGGTAAGGTAAAAGAGCTTTTAAATTTATTAATTTAGAATAGGGTAGGGAATTTTTTTATTTTGGGGGTCTTTGTTATTTTATTAGGGGGCTTAGAGTAGGTGTAATTAGTTTAAAATTGTTGTAATATTTTTCTTATGTTTGGAAATATTTTTTTATTTTTTGTAACTTAGTTCTTTTTTATTTTTGTACTTTAGTTAGTTTATGTAATTGTAGTTATTTGTAGAAATTGTATTTAATTTATTTATTGATAGTGTAGTGTTAGGTTTTATTGTAGGTAATTGTAGGTATTTTATTTAATTAATTTATTGATAGGGTAGTGTTAGGTTTAATTATAACTTAGGTTAGGACTTATTTTACAGGTAATTTTGTTATTATTTTAACTAGGTAACTATTAAATAGTTCTTAACTATTTAATAGCTATTGTACCTGGTTAAAATAATTACAAAGTTGCCTGTAAAATAAATATTAATCCTAAAATAGCTACAATGTAATTATAATTTATATTGTAGCTATATTAGGATTTTTTTTACAGGTAAGTATTTATCTTTAAATAGGAATAATTTATTTAATAAGAGTTAATTAATTTCGTTAGATTAAAATTATATTTAACTTAGGGGGGTGTTAGTGTTAGGGTTAGACTTAGCTTTAGGGGTTAATCCATTTATTATAGTAGCGATGAGCTCCGGTCGTCAGATTAGGGGTTAATAATTGAAGTTAGGTGTCGGCGATGTTAGGGAGGGCAGATTAGGGGTTAATACTATTTATGATAGGGTTAGTGAGGCGGATTAGGGGTTAATAACTTTATTATAGTAGCGCTCAGGTCCGCTCGGCAGATTAGGGGTTAATAAGTGTAGGCAGGTGTCGGCGACGTTGAGGGGGGCAGATTAGGGGTTAATAAATATAATATAGGGGTCGGCGGTGTTAGGGGCAGCAGATTAGGGGTACATAAGGATAACGTAGGTGGCGGCGCTTTGCGGTCGGCAGATTAGGGGTTAATTATTGTAAGTAGCTGGCGGCGACGTTGTGGGGGGCAGGTTAGGGGTTAATAAATATAATATAGGGGTTGGCGGTGTTAGGGGCAGCAGATTAGGGGTACATAGGGATAATGTAAGTTGCGGCGGTTTACGGAGCGGCAGATTAGGGGTTAATAATAATATGCAGGGGTCAGCGATAGCGGGGGCGGCAGATTAGGGGTTAATAAGTGTAAGGGTAGGGGTGTTTAGACTCGGGGTACATGTTAGAGTGTTAGGTGCAGACGTAGGAAGTGTTTGCCCATAGGAAACAATGGGGCTGCGTTAGGAGCTGAACGCTGCTTTTTTGCAGGTGTTAGGTTTTTTTTCAGCTCAAACAGCCCCATTATTTCCTATGGGAGAATCGTGCAAGAGCACGTTTTTGAGGCTGGCCGCGTCCGTAAGCAACTCTGGTATCGAGAGTTGCATTTGCGGTAAAAATGCTCTACGCTCCTTTTTTGGAGCCTAACGCAGCATTTTTTGGGACTCTCGATACCAGAGTTAAATTTATGGTGCGGCCAGAAAAAAGCCCGCGTAGCGTTAACAGCCCATCTACCGCCAAACTCCAAATCTAGGCCTTGGAAAGTAAAAGCATTGAATACTGGCTCCACATCTTTCCCCATAGAGTATAAAAGAGAATTAACTTGTACTTCAGCACTGTCCTTGTTCAGTTTGGAAGCGATCCTGAAGCGCTGAAACTGCTGACGCCATGTGGGCCAAGCTGCAGGCTTACAGAAGTCAAAAGGCTCAGGTGGGGTAAACTTTGACATCGTTATCGATCAGGAACAGAAGCGCAGGTAAGAACTTCTGACACCATGTCATGAGATGCAGGACATATGCAGGACACAGCAATGATGGTACAACTCTATTTTATTACAGAGCACAGGAACATACATCTAGTCAAGTTGATTGTACTAACTAACTAAGACACAGACTACCGGACCTAAGCCCCGCCCCCCAAACTAGTGGCATCACTTCCTGCTCTCATCACAGGGGGTATCACAAATGTATTGTAATAAGTAGATACATTTTTTCATGGATTAGAATTAGATTTTTTTTTTAACAAGCTGTGCAACACACTTTGAACATACAGTAAGTTTAATGTCTGAACTGAGTTATGCTTTATTCCTTGAAATTCCTGTTGAAATGTGTTCATATATTTTGAAAATATTCTTTGTTCTATGTGAAACTTTTAGCAAAATGTTTGTGAGCTGCTTTGTACACTAAGAAGAGGTTAGAAACTAATAAAAGCATTCTACCTGTATGAAAGTATTTTTTATAATACTCCTTACAGGGGTGCAAAACCAGTCAATTTAAATTTTAGTAGTAAACTGATTACATACTTACATTGCAGGTCTATAAATATATAAGTAAAGCTAAAGGATTAGTTTCTAAAATCAAACCCCGTTATCCTCACTTTCCTTAATCGTCCAACTTCACTTACAGCCATCAGTGTTTTTGCTGTTCCAGGAGGAGATTGCTGCAGACAATCAAAAATTGTAAAACACTAAAGATTGAAAGGGAACTCACATGCTCATTGTTCCTTCTCTCAACCTCTGCCCAAGTGTTGGGTCTTACAGATCCTTAGGAAAAAAATTAATAAACTTTACTTTTAGTTTTTTAAAGGACCTGCAAAGTAAGTATGTAACTTTTTACTACTAAATTTTAAATTGATTCATTTTGTGTCCCTTTAATTACTGTCAAAAACATATTGAACCAAGCTCAAGAGAGGGTTTTCTTCAAAAGCCTAGAATTAACTCCTATAAACATTAAATACAAACCCATATGCAAATAAGCCCCCTACTCCCAACACAGTCTCTCTGCACTTGAATATTCCCAGTTTGTCAAACTTTGTGTACTTCCTGAACAAAGCCTAACACTGCCATGATCCTGGATCTGGGTTCTTGGGACCTCAATTTGTATCTGTACAGAGCATGTTGTTTAAATAATCATAATATCTATTTATGTTTTTATGTTATCTATCAATTTTATTTAAAGAACATTCTGTGTTGCTTATTTTTATTTGTCTTCATTTATCTAACACACCTGTACGTGAGTGCAATGCTAGAACAATAAGGGTTAGGTATATTTTCTTGACTAGACAGGTCATGCATGGAGAACATTTCTTACACCTGTCGTAGCTTCCATCCAACCATGAAGTGGCTTCATGACAAAGAAAAACAATATATAAAGGCCATTGTGCAACAAGACAGTGTGAGCTTGTTGATTAGCAGTACCCAATATAGCCTCCCCACAGTGCTTCCTGTTATTCTATAAAAGTCACATTTAGCTATGGGATGGGTTAGGTACCTAAAGCAGCTTTATTAAAAATGAAGTGTGGTTTGTTCTTTGGCTGCTATTAAAGGGACATTCAAGTCGAAATTAAACTTGTATTATTCAGAAAGAGCACACAAATGTACACAACTTTCCAATTCACTTCCATTATCTAAATGTGCACAATATTTTTATATTTACATTTTCTGATGCACCAGCACCTACCGAGCATGTGCAAGATTCACAGAATATATGTATATATTCATTTTGTGATTGGCTGATGGCTGTCACATGATGCAGTGGGAGGAAATATAGAATTACTTTAAAATGTTGTTAGAAAAAAATCTATTACTCATTTGAAATTTAAACTAAGTGCTTTTGCATTGTCCTGTTATTATGCATTGACTAATTATACTATTCTACTGAGTTAGTGGTCCTTTAAAGAGAGATGAAAGAAATGTCCAATGAGCATTATCCAAAGTAGTCTACATGGCTGTTTTTTTGCAAATATGTTTTATACAAATATATATTGGCATCTAATGGCCCCCATATTCAGGCACATTTTTTTTTAAAGAAGACTGTGCACAGTATAGTAAATCAGAGCCCTTATATTGTCTGTTGTCTAAAGTGAAGTGGAGGGTGCATCTGGGAACTCATTCCCACAGGTGAAAGGAGAGACTGAATCAGTACTGTGCATGTGCTTCTGGCTCACTGACAACAAGCTAGTTCTATTTCTATAGAAAACTGCATTACTTTAAAACAGGCAATTTTGAATAATGGTGGTGAATTAATTATTATGTATTAAAAAGGGACATGAAACTCTTCAACAAAGGAAACCAAGAGAATGAAGCAAATTAGATAACCAAAGATAATTTGCTTCATATTTGTATGCACAGTTGATGAGATATTATGACTTCTCTAACTATATATATTAACTGCTATAAGGATCCGGCCTGCTGCCATTTGTGACTCCATCATTTGTCCTCCTACACATTTTCCCCCTGGCTTTGCTTTCCAGCTTGATTCTACTCTGATACCTAGATGGTCCTATCCTGCAAAAGATACCTTTGCTATTCCCTGGATAATATATTCCTAATAGCAACTTTGTTTGCAGCCTTGGCTTAGATTCTTGCCTCTATATCCTTTTTTTATTTAGTATTATTTTATTTTTATTTTTAACTTTTCTTTATTTAGGAAATCTTTATCTGAATCATGAAAGAAATGTTTTGGGGTTTCTTGTCCCTTTAAGTCCTGCTCCTTTAAAAGTATAAACAGGCTTCCGGTTGATGGAGGAGCTAGCAAGGCACTGCAGCTCTGTGTCTCTCTGTTTTTGAGACTTACACCAACTCCCATTATCGAAGAGTCCCTTGGCCGTTTAACAATTACCGGCCTGGACGTCGGATCTATGGATCTGCGTTGTGGCGGTCCTACCTAGGCAGCAACAGGCTTCGTGGCTAAAGCAACCCCATTGCAAGCAGTCTACCCTAACCCTGCAGCGGAACCGTTACACCGGTCACCTACCCACACGCTCTCCTGCTAAATTGTGCCTTGGAGGCACTGGATTACAATACAGCCTGGCAAACCGGCACCTGTCTATCTCCTATCAATTGTGCGGTCTAGCAAGGGGAAGGGCAAATCCCGCGGCCCCTTGGCTGTCAAACCCGCGGCTCTGTGGCAACTCTGAGATCCATATTTGGAGAGTTGGCTGACACTCTGGGAGACGACCACTGGCGCCGGAGCTGTGGATATCGGGAGGGCAGAAAGCTGGGTCATGGCTTCATACGTCAGGTGACCCGACCCTGAAAGAATCACAGCAGACTGTAAGACACTATTGGGCGATTTTGTTGTGTAATTGCTGGCTCCCTTTGCATACAGAGTGTGTATCTGCTGAGACTAAGGGGAATAACATTCCATGGATATTTATTTCCCCTAAGTGTCCTAAATACCTATCCCAAGATTTGCTTACTTTGCCTTAAATACTGGATCTATATTGGCGTTTGAACCAGCTGGTGATATTTGACTATACAGACCAGTAAGGTCTTTGTGACTGTTTAATCAACACTAGAAGGCTTAAAGTACCCTATGCATATTGACTGCTCTTTATATATAAGTATTAACCTAGTTCAAGGCCCACTTGAGACCATATCAGAAGGGCTCCCTTCACTGCTTATGTGCTTATGCTTATACTCTCTAGATGTGTATTTGGGACTCACTGAATATATTTTATATTTACCTCCTATGGGACATAAGGGTAATGGAAAAAACAAAAAGGGCTACTACCCTACTTATTCTAACCTAGATTTAACCAATGAATAGTAGATGTTCCCACTTGGGCCTTATAATATTGTTTAATTTGCACACATGTATATTTGTTTCACCCTTGTGTAGATGCAAGGTTTCACATATCGATTATATGTTCACTAACCTAATTAGGTTGCTTATATTGACACATCCAATTTAAACTGGATGTGCCACAGATTTACGACTAATCTAATCTTGCACTCTGCTATCCAAGATTGTGTATTTTTTGGATCTCTTCTCTTAGAGGTTCTCTGTTTAATAATACTAAGGAACTCCAAGAATTTGGGGAATAATGGTTCTCCTTCTTTATTTTATACCCTGTGTAAAAGGGTTCATTCTTTTTATTTTTATTTTTTATTATTGTTTATTGTCACGTTCACATAATTTTGCACTAAATGTGGTAGTTTATCATTTATAGCACTTATCTGCCCCTTTAGGGTAGGACCCATGGAAAGATATATCTCCCAAACTAAGGGCTGTTCTCCGAACATGCCACCTAAGCAAAAGGTTAAGAAAGGTAGTAAAAATCCTGACTCCTGTCCCGATATATCCCATGATCGCAGTACCTCTAATCTTGCTAATTATGATATGTCAGAACTAGTTGCAGAAATTGCAAAAATGATTTCACCCCAACTTGAGTTGGTTAAGCTGGAGATTAAAACAGAAATATACGGTCTCTCAAATTAAGTTAGGCAAGTCTCTTCCAGGTTTGCGGAAGTAGAGACTGAGTTGGAAGACAGGGTTAATGTACAAGAACCTAATATTTTAGCGCATAGCAATACGTTAGCCACATTACATGCTAGAATTGAGGACCTGGAGGATCGCTCCAGGCGTAACAACCTCAAAATAATTGGTCTCCCTGAAACGCCTGAATTTCAGGATCTGATGCAGTTTGTTTCTCTTCCTCAGTTATTACATATTCAAACATCAACTCATACATTTCAGATTGAAAGAGCTCATAGAATAGATATACATAGAGGAAATGTCGAGACTAGTAATAAACCTAGACCCCTTATTTTTAAATTTGTAAACTTTCAAGACAAGGTACTCTTTCTGAGACATAGGAAGATGAATCCGTTTATGATTGGTTCACATAAGATCTTGATGTTTCAAGATTTCTCTGCAGAAACCCTGGCAAAGAGAAGGGAGATGTCTCCTTTTTTTGTTAAGTTAAGGGACGCTGACTTTAATGTTACATTGATTTACCCGGCGAAATTCAAACTCTGAATAATACCGTAGAAGCGTCCCTTTTTTGCAAATCAACAGGGTTAGGCTAGATACTCAAGTTATTTTTACTGTATTAACATGTTGACTAACTAAGCAACGGAGTGGTTGTTTTTAACTTTTCTCTTTTTTTTTTTTTTAGTTCTCTCGTCCCCTGCCCCTCTTCTATCCCGTAATAGTCTATTGTAATGGGAATAAATGGAATTCATTTCTTGTCATGATGTAGGAGGCATAACCTCCCCAATGAAAAGGAAGGCAATAATCAAGCAGTTAGCTTGAACCCGATATAACGTTTCTGCAAGAAACACATTTAAAACTAGCAGAAATAGCCAAGTTAAAAACTAAATGGGTTGGGGAGGTTGTTGCCCCTCCATTTGATGCACGGAAGAGAGGGGTGGCTATTCTTTTAAACAAAAAGTTCCCCTATAAAATTAAGGCCTGTGATATTGATATTAATGGAAGAAATCAAATTCTTGAGATTATAATTAATAATACGCATATAGTTTTATGTAAAATATACAGCCCAAACATTGTGGATAGGGTCTTTTGGGATAATCTGATGCTTAAACTTCATAAATACATTGGCCAAAACCTAATAGTTGCGGGCGATGTGAATTTAGTTGCAATACCCAATTTAGACAGATTTATTAAAAAAACAATAATAAAGAAAGATCTAAAGCAGACATTAAAAGGTTTAACAAAGCTTGATCCAGGTTCATCTGGAAAGGAGCTAAGCCCCGGATAGCTCTTGAGCGTCTTATGAAGCCTAGATTCTCGGCAGGTTTAGCTCTACCCTATATCAAACATTATAACTTAGCTGCTCTGGTCAAATGTGCGATAGATTGGATCACCGAGAAGTACCAGGTCACATTCTTGAACTATTAATCTAAATTAGTAGCACCATTCTATCTGAACGCTATACTTCACTGTCCGCTAAGGGCCCTGCCATCGAACATTTGTAGTTTAATAACAATTAAAAATATAACTTTAGCATGGCAGAAAACTTGCCTAGAGTCCAAATGTAACCCATTCACTTCAGAATATCTTCCGATCATAGGAAATCCCAATTTCACTCCCGGCCTATCAAATATAGTGTTCCGACATTGGCAGAATAAGGGTTTTATCTGTGTTAAACAAATAGCAAGAGCAGACTTAGCGCCTTAATCTTTCCAAGTTCTCTGCAGCAAATATAGATTATCCAGGAGAGACTTCTATGCCTATTTACAGTTTATGCACTTCTTCTCCGGGTTAAAACAGGAATATGGTTTAGATTGGTCTCTGGGTGACTTATCTAGCAGAATCAATTTATATTGCAACGGGATATACACTATTTCCCCACTATATTCTATTCTGAACTGCTCCTTCCCTGTCAATCTACTGGAATACGTTAAAAACAAGTGGACAAAGTATTTTCCAAATATTAGTACACAAGACATTTTAGACAGCCTCAGATTAATAGATAAGTCATAGGTTCTTATGCCCTGGCAGGAGTTGCACATAAAATGGATTTATATGGCCTATTTAACACCAAACAACCTAACCAGATGGTATAAATCAAATATCTATTGTTCAAGATGTAGGGCCAGCTCTACAGATATTTTCACTGTTTTTGGGATTGTCCCAAATCACTACATTTTGGGGAAAAATTAATCATTGGATGAACTCAGTCTTATTATTAGAGTTCCCAATCCGAGCATAGGATGTTTTTTTTTCTAACTAAGTTCCAGGGTATATATAAGAGTTTTCCGCTAATTAATACAGTAATATTTTTGGCACACAACCTCATTCTAAGAACTTGGAAAGGTCAGTCGGCTCTGAAGTTCTCAACCCTCAATCAAGCTGTGATTACGCAATGCTTGGCGGATCAGTATAGATTACAGAATCTGATCGATGCACACCTGGCTGCATATTTAAAAAAATGGGCTGGGTTTGTTTGCACCCTTCCTGAGATAGCGCAAATTCAATTAATGAAACCATTAATAAATTCTGTCTATGTCCAAGTGAATATCTACACTTGGCACATGCCCAATGTATGGTTAGGACTATAGGGATAAGTATTTCCCTAACCAGTGCGCCCCCCTTATTTCATTTCATTTCACTACTCCACTAGTCTACCTCCCCTTTTTTTTTACTCCTCTTCTTTTTTGTATATTATTGTTTGATGTTATTGTCTTATCTCTATTGTGGATGGTAGTTTTTGGTGACCAATCGATAGTTAAATGTTATTTAGGGAATTGTTTAATTTCAATGGAAAATACCATTAGGCGGGTTACAAGAAATTTAACACATTTGGTTTTTGTATTCATTTCTTTTATTCATGACTTGAAACATGTATGTTTACTCCTTTTTTAGATGTCCTGCGAGACGTCAACGTTGACAAGCTGTACCCACTGTTGGCTTTAAATAAATGATTTTTTTTAAAAAAAAAGTATAAACAGAAAAGCAGGCATGCAGACAGACTGCATGGGCATTCAGCTGTTTCGTTAGCATCCAAAAGCAAAAAAAGGTGGCCCATCATGGTCTTTGGCTATTTTTGGAGCAGGATTTCTTCTTGTGAAAGTGCAGCACACCAAGATCTGCATTTCCACAGATCTTAGTGTGTTGCACTTTCACAAGAAGGAATAGGAATAGATAGATAGACAGTCAGACAAACAGATGATAGACAGACAGACAGATAGATAGATAGATAGATGATGGATAGACAGATGATGGATAGTTTGACAGATGATGGATAGTTTGACAGATGATGGATAGATAGATAGATGATAGATAGATGATGGATAGATAGATAGATGATGCATAGATAGATGATGAATAGATAGATGATGGATAGATAGATGATGAATAGATAGATGATGAATAGATAGATGATGGATAGATAGATGATGAATAGATAGATGATGGATAGATAGACAGATGATGAATAGATAGACAGATAGACAGACAGATATATGATGGATAGATAGATGATGGACAGATAGATAAACAGACAGATGGATAGATAGACGATCGATAGATAAGCAGATAGATAGATGGATAGAGACAGACAGACGGATAAACAGATGGATAAATAAATAGATGGATAGAAAGATAGAAATAGATAGTATAATGACTTGCCACTGTAATTGTATTAGCAAAATATGCATTGGTTTCCGGTATCTTATTTAAGCATCTCTTCTAAGGCGAGTCATGGACTGATATGCAGTAAACACACACTTCCCAGGAATCATAAATGCACACATTTCAGAGTCAAATCACAGGAAAGACAATGATGAGGATTAAATATTGACAATACTGTATATTGTAAATTTGTTACTAACATAATTAAACAGTTATATTACACCCTACAAGTGCTTTATGTTCTTTAAAATAAATACAAAGACAAATTCCATAATAATTCTTACTAATGAAAGCATTTCATAATGATTGAAGAACAGAAAGGACCGATGAATCATTAGGTTTGAGTTGCTGAATTGATGGCACAAGCTAAATCAAGGATTTTGGGACATCAGTAAAATGTGTGTTTTAGAAAAGAGAGGTAAGACACTTAAAGGGACACTGAACCCAAATTTTTTCTTTTGTAATTCAGAAAGAGTATGCAATTTTAAGCAACTTTCTAATTTACTCCAAGGATCATTTTTTCTTCGTTCTCTTGCTATCATTATTTGAAAAAGAAGGCATCTAAGCTTTTTTTGGTTTCAGTACTCTGGACAGCACTTTTTTATTGGTGGATGAATTTATCCACCAATCAGCAAGGACAACCCTGGTTGTTCACCAAAAATGGGCCAGCATCTAAACTTACATTCTTGCATTTCAAATAAAGATACCAAGAGAATGAAGAAAATTTGATAATAGGAGTAAATTCAAAATTTGCTTAAAATTTCATGCTCAATCTGAATCATGAAATAAAATTTTTGGGTACAGTGTCCCTTTAAGGTGAAAATCAGCTGGGGCTTAAATGGGCATTAAAGGGACATTAAACACTAAATACATTTTATGCACTTCCCTCTTATTATAGGTGCTGCCATTTTGGAACCTAGGTTTCACTACAGGTATCTGAAAGAGAGTTACTACATATGTGAGTATGTTTATCAAAAAACTTACTAACTGGCCTCCCTCTCTCCCGCGTCTCTCCCCTCCAATCCATCCTTGGTGCATCTGCCAGACTAATCCACCTCTCTTGATGCTCTGTTTCTGCTGCACCTCTCTGTGAGTCCCTTCACTGGCTCCCCATTCACAACAGAGTTAAATTCAAAATTCTCACCCTGACCTACAAAGCCCTCACCAATGCTGCCCCACCCTACCTGTCCTCACTTATCAACAAATACACTCCTGCCCGCCCCCTAAGATCCAACAATGACCTGCTTCTTGCGTCCTCTACCATCACCTCCTCTCATGCTAGATTACAGGACTTCTCTCGTGCGGCACCAACCCTATGGAACGCACTTCCTCGTGCTGTCAGACTTGCCCCTAACCTCTCCTCCTTTAAACATTCCCTAAAGACCATTCTGTTCAGGGAAACTTATCACCCGACTTATTAACAAACTATCTTCACTTAACTAACAGCTGCCCTCTATCTCCTCACTAATATCATTCTCACCTTTACAGTCCCCACCTCTTGTTTCCCATCCTACCCATCTAGTTTGTATGTTCCCACGGGAATAAGGACCTCAATTCCCTCTTTTTTTTCTGTAAAATTTTGTTGTATTGTTTCTCCATTGTACTGTTATCCTTGTACCCATGGGCAGCGCTGCGGAATCTGTTGGTGCTTTATAAATAAATAATAATAATAAATCTAGATTTGCTCTCCAAAAAAGAGCCAAACGCAGCAAACGGCTGCCTTCTTCTTCATTCGGATAGTAACTAAATGCACAAATACATGTCTACTGTCTAGTATTAAGCTGGTTTAGGCAGCATCTTGAAGGAAACCTTTGCATTTCTGCCTTTCTAGGAAGTATGAGAAAGTGATTGCACAAAAATAAGGCATTTCATAGCAAAAGCATGCAATTAATGTATTATTCCATTTTTACTACACTTAAAAATTTTTTTATCACAGTCTAATGTCACTTTAAGGAAAACACAAAAGCATTGGATGTTGCCAATATATCTATTATACAGAAGGTGAAAAGGGAGATTTATACTCAAAATAAATAGGTGAACACTAAAAACAAAAGCATAAAAGCTGTGAAATAAATAGGTTTATGTGATTACTCAATTGCAGAAAAAAGTTAAAAATCCACAATACACACCACAGATTTTGTGTACATAATACATAGTATTGATTCAGACCTGCAAATTTTGAAAATGTATTTATATTGTGCTCATTTGCATATCTGATGACATCACTGATGGTACCGCACCTCTCATTAATTTGCATTTGAGCCTGAGGGGAAGATTTTTATTTAAAGGGACACTGAACCCAAAATGTTTCTTTTGTGATTCAGATAGAGCATGAAATTTTAAGAAACTTTCTAATTTACTCATATTATCAAATTTTCTTCATTCTCTTGGTATCTTTATTTGAAATGCAAGAATGTAAGTTTAAATGCCGGCCCATTTTTGGTGAAGAACCTGGGTTGTTCTTGCTGATTGGTGGATAAATTCATCCACCAATAAAAAAGTGCTGTCCAGAGTCCTAAACTAATAAAAAAGTTTAGATGCCTTCTTTTTTTAAATAAAGATAGCAAGAAAACGAAGAAAAATTGATAATAGGAGTAAATTAGAAAGTTGCTTAAAATAGCATGCTCTATCTGAATCACGAAAGAATTTTTTTTTGGGTTCAGTGTCCCTTTAATGGTGTTTGTTGTAATCATCTTTTTGTTTGTTTTTTAGAATAAAGTAATTCATATGCCTTTTTATACTGCAACAAATATTTCTTTATTAATACATAACCCCTTTTCAAAGGGGCCGCTTCTGATCAAGTCAGTACTGTTATTTGCACATCTCAATCATGAGTCTTATTGTGTAAATAAAAAATATATAATTTTTGTGACATCAGATGAAATGAATATACTCTTATATTCTGTTTCTTTTTCAAATAATCTTTTTTTACAAGTATAGCAATTCTCAATAGAAAAACTGGATAGATTTTTATCAAATATAGGAGTTGATTTCAATCCTTTAGGAAAATTTATAAACTGATTTATGAAAACTATTAGATAAGTTTTTCTAAAACACTGTTATTGACCCCATCATTTCTGAAAGGTTGAATCTTTTAAATATCTGGTTTTGCTTTTAATGTGACAAAAAAGTTATATATTATAAATGTAAACTTTTGAAGAATTTTAAGCATGGTTTATTAGACAGGAAGATGTTCAGAATGCAAATTCAGCACTATCTGACTACTTTTGCTAGTTAACAAATCCCTAGCAAGTACGCTCGCCACTATTCCGGCACAGCGTACCTGGTTTTCAATCCACCGCCCTGGAGGTGGCGGTTGCCATAGGAATCAATGGGAGTCTGAAAGCAGCGAAAGCTCATCTTCGCTGCAGCCCGATATCCCATTGATTCCTATGGGAGAATAAAAATAACGTTTACACCTAACACCCTAACATGTACCCCGAGTCTAAAGACCCCTAATCTGCCACCCCCTACACCGCCGCCACCTACATTGTACTTATTAAACCCTATTCTGCCGTCCCACCACCGCCGCCACCTACATAAAGTTATTAACCCCTATCCCACCGCTCCTGGAGCCCACCGCAACTAAATAAATGTATTAACTCCTAAACCCCTGGCCTCCCACATCACTAGCACTTACTAAACCTATTAACCCCTAAGCCGCCAGCCCCCCACATCGCCATAAACTAAATTAACCTATTAACCCCTAAACCTAACAACCCGCTAACTTTATATGAAATATTACCTCATCCCTATCTTATAATAAATGTAAACTTACCTTTAAAATTAAATTAAACTATATTAAACTATTAATTAACCTACCCTATTAGACTAAAATTACCTTAAACTATATTAAACTATTTTTTAATCTACACTAACTGTTATACTAAAATTACATTAAACTATATTAAACTAATAATTAATCTACCCTAACTATTAGACTAAATTACATTAAACTATATTAAACTAATAATGAATCTACCCTAACTATTAGACTAAATTACATTAAACTACAAATTAAATTAACTATATTATATATTTAAACACCTAACCCTATTTAAATAATTTAAATCTACACTAAAAAATTACTAAGTTACAAAAAACTAACAACTAAGTTACAAAAGATAACAAACACTAAGTTACAATTTTTTTTTTTTTTAATCAAAGATTTAAACTAATTACACCTAATCTAAGGGCCCTATGAAAATTAAAAAGCCCCACCAAAATATAAAAACCCTAGCCTACAATAAACTACAAATAGCCCTTAAAAGGGCCTTTTGCGGGGCATTGCCCCAAAGAAATCAGCTCTTTTACCTGTAAAAAAATACAAATACCCCCTAACAGTAAAACCCACCACCCACACAACCAACCCCCCAAATAGAAACCTAACTAAAAAAACCTAAGCTCCCCATTGCCCTGAAAAGGGCATTTGTATGGGCATTGCCCTTAAAAGGGCATTTAGCTCTATTGCAGCCCAAACCCTAATCTAAAAATAAAACCCACCCAATACACCCTTAAAAAATCCTAACACTAACCCCTGAAGATTCACTTAATTTTGAAGATCCGAAAACCATCCTCAACGAAGTGGCAGAAGTCCTCCAAGAAGCCGGCAGAAGTCTTCATCCAAGTGGCCGAAGTCTTCATCCAAGCCTGCAAAAGTCTTCACCCAGACGGCATCTACTATCTTCATCCGGCGCGGAGTGGCTCCAACTTCAAGACATCCGATGCAGAGCATCCTCTTCGTTTGAGGTCTTCTTCCTGAATGAAGGTTCCTTTAAATGACGTCATCCAAGTTGGCATCCTTTAGATTCCGATTGGCTGATAGAATTAAGGTTAAAAAAATCATATTGGCTGTTGCAATTGGCTCATCAAATCAGCCAGTAGGATTGAGCTTGCATTCTATTGGCTGATTGGATCAGCCAATAGGATGAAAGCTCAATCCTATTGGCTGATTGCAAGAGCCAATAGGATTTTTTCAACCTTAATTCCGATTGGCTGATAGAATTCTATCAGCCAATCGGAATCTAAGGGACGCCATCTTGGATGACGTCATTTAAAGGAACCTTCATTCGGGAAGAAAACATCGAACGAAGAGGATGCTCCGCGTCGGATGTCTTGAAGACGGATCAGCTCCGCGCTGGATGAAGATAATTGCCGTCTGGGTGAAGACTTCTGCGGGCTTGGATGAAGACTTCAATAATTAAGAGGACTGGACCGAGCGCTACAATGGGGCCTTAAGCTTACTAACAATAAGCCTCCTAGTGGGCTAGAAAAGGTACTAATACGAAAAGGTGAGAGTAAGCGCTAAATGAGCTTAAAAGGCTAAAGGACTGGTTGTTAAATCTTACAATTTAATACCTTCGATATGGGCTGAGCATAAACAAATATCACAATAAAAGCACAGTAGAATAACACAATAAAATTAGATGCATGGATCCATGTCTAACTACTAAAATCATAAGTACATAGTAAAATTAAAAACTCCTGGGAGATACGGTATACAGTGGGAGTGGTGACACTCCTTGAAGGTGATACACAAGTGTGGGATGTTAAATTAAAATACAAATACTGATACTTGTAAGCAAAGTTATAAGCCAAAAGATGATTCCAAACTGTCATTCAAAAATAAAATCAATCAAAAATAGTGAAAAAATTGTGAAAAAATAGGAGGTGAATGTTCGTGTCAAACCGTGGATGTGTCATCCAACGTTGCTGATGGGTAGTGAAAGATCTATAATCGGATATAGATGTTAGAAGGGGTTGTAGAAAAAATGAGTGTATAAAAGATAATCCAACCTTTAGGCAAAAGTCATTAAAACCAAAAAAAACAAAAATATAAAAAATATAAATAAAATCCACTTTGGTGAAATCAAATGATGATATGAAGCAATCCAAAAATAAAAACGTTTGTGTAAGTTGTGTACAAAAAATAGGGGATTAGGACAAATTCTGTGCCCAGTGAGTTCAAGGTGCCATCCGTATGTTAAAAGTCAAATAACAATAAATAGCAACAAAAAACCTATAAGAAAACAAAGAAAAACAAAATAATGCAGCACTGTATACAATAGATAATAATGGTAATTAAAATCAAGCTCACCAGTATGCCAACGCGTTTCGGCCTGGATTAGGCCTTTATCAAGACTATTACCATTATTATCTATTGTATACAGTGCTGCACTATTTTGTTTTTCTTTGTTTTCTTATAGGTTTTTTGTTGCTATTTATTGTTATTTGACTTTTAACATACGGATGGCACCTTGAACTCACTGGGCACAGAATTTGTCCTAATCCCCTATTTTTTGTACACAACTTACACAAACGTTTTTATTTTTGGATTGCTTCATATCATCATTTGATTTCACCAAAGTGGATTTTATTTATATTTTTGTTTTTTTTGGTTTTAATGACTTTTGCCTAAAGGTTGGATTATCTTTTATACACTCATTTTTTCTACAACCCCTTCTAACATCTATATCCGATTATAGATCTTTCACTACCCATCAGCAACGTTGGAGGGCACATCCACGGTTTGACACGAACATTCACCTCCTATTTTTTCACTATTTTTTCACTATTTTTGATTGATTTTATTTTTGATTGACTTTGTCAGTTTGGAATCATCTTTTGGCTTATAACTTTGCTTACAAGTATCAGTATTTGTATTTTAATTTAACATCCCACAGGAGTGTCACCACTCCCACTGTATACCGTATCTCCCAGGAGTTTTTAATTTTACTATGTACTTATGTTTTTAGTAGTTAGACATGGATCCATGCATCTAATTTTATTGTGTTATTCTATTGTGCTTTTATTGTGATATTTGTTTATGTTCAGCCCATATCGAAGGTATTAAATTGTTGGATGAAGACTTCGGCCGCTTGGATGAAGACTTCTGTCGGCTTCTTGGAGGACTTCTGCGAATTCTTTAAGGAAGGATGTTCTTCAGGGGTTAGTATTAGGATTTTTTAAGGGTGTATTGGGTAGGTTTTATTTTTAGATTAGGGTTTGTGCTGCAATAGAGCTAAATGCCCTTTTAAGGGCAATGCCCATACAAATGCCCTTTTCAGGGCAATGGGGAGCTTAGGTTTTATTAGTTAGTGTTACAGAAGCATTAGTTATTTTGTTGTGAAGAAACTTATTTCCCAGCAGCAATGCCTGAACCAGCCAAGCCAGCGCCTAAGAAGGGCTCCAAGAAAACTGTAACAAGTATCATTTCATAAAGGGTTAACTCTGTTCAGTTTTGAGAAAACTATTTTCTGAGCCAGGTTTCCTAGCATATTGTGTACTGTAATTAAGTTTGTGATAAGCATTCACTGCTAGGTGATAAGAAGGACTCAATTGTTTTCTTGTGTGTACTTGTTATCTGCGGTGGCCTGTCCAAGGGCTTTGTCTAAATGTGTGATGGGGGATTTTATGCTTCCCCCCCTGGGAGTGCCCTGTGTGCATGTAACCTAAATAAAAAGCAGGCTGGGCATCCCAGTCCTCAGTTCTTGGTTGTCCCTCAATCGCAGCGTTGACTCGTTTTTGTGGGCAGAAGGGTATCCTAGCTGTACTACAGCTAAGGGGGATTATTCTACATTTGCGAGACTCATATAGAATACTATGGAAAGCAGTTTCTCCCCTCTTCAGCAATAGGAATCCAGGCTACTAAGCGGTCCATCTCTCAGCGAGACTAAGGGTAACCGTAACATTTGGCGGCAGCGGTGGGATTTTTCCTGGATTTCCTAGGAGAGGTACAGAACGGATGGAGAGCGCTTACAAAAAATTGAAGCGTACAACCCTAAAGGATTTACTTGAAAGCAGAGGGGGGTACGCCAGCAACCGGCCGAGGAGAGAGCTGATCGCAGAATTGACCGAACTGGATCAGAGCTTCACAATGGCGGAAACACCGACCACGATTAGTGACGAAAAAACCAGGATTGTTCGGGAGAGGCTCTCACTGTACGGGCCGAACCCCTCCATGGAATTGGTACAGCAGTTGATGGCGGAAGCGGACAAGGATATACGAGAGACTCGAGCCCACGAACTCAACCTAGCGAACGCACACCGCAATGCTGAAGCCCCGCAGGTAATCATCCCTGTCGAAAATGCTGGGAGGCCCAAGATACCCTATGCGGCATTTCGACCCTTCCTAGAGAGCGAGACAGGGATTGATGAATATTTGGCGGACTTCGAAAGGCAATGTGCCCTGCACCAGATTCCCAACAGGGAGTGGCCCACGATATTGTCTGGGAAACTATCCGGGCGAGCCCTGGAAGCCTTTCGTACTCTGGGTTCTGAGGAAGTGACACAGTATGAGCTAGTTAAGGAGACACTGTTGCGACGGTACGCAGTAACTCCGGACGCGTATCGCCGACAGTTTCGGGGCACGAAAAAGAAGCCTAACGATACCCATATGGAATGGGCGCACCGAATGCGGAGAGCGGCAAATCACTGGATGAGCGGAAGTAAAGCGGTGACTGGTGAGGAAATTTTACAATTGTTTCTCTTAGAACATTTTTATAATGGCATGGAACAGCAAGGGAAGGAATGGCTGAGAGACAGGCGACCTTCTACCTTAGAAGAAGCAGCCAAATTGGCCGATGAACATTATGACTCCCGTCTTCACGAACCCAGAGAGGTTTACCGTGCACCCCCTCATGCTGAATTCCGAGCCCCGGTGCCCACAGGGCCCGCCCGACACTCAGGACCACCCAATAACAGCTCTGAGCGTCCCAGACCGACTTGCCACCGATGCAAGCAACCAGGGCATTTCATGGCTAGCTGCCCCCTTAATACGCACCAGACACCCAGGAATTACAATTACCCCTCTGGGGCATATCGTCCAGCCCGGACCCTCTGTGTTAACCAAGAGGCCCCTATGGAGGAATATTTGGGGCCGCTTCACGAGGCGGACCCTGTATATGCTGCCTCAGATAACCGCCAGCACCATCGGCAGAAGGTATGGCTCGAGGGGCGATCTACCGAGGGATTGAGAGACACAGGGGCTACTATCACGCTGGTACAGAGTCATTTGGTGCCGGAGCACAAGCGATCTGGACAGACTGTGGCCGTTAGAGTGGCGGGGGGGGATGTGTACAAAATTCCAACAGCTAAAGTGCATCTTGATTGGGGAGCGGGAAAGGGGGCTGTGAACGTGGGCATAATGGATAATTTACCTGCCGAAGTACTACTGGGCAATGATTTGGGCCCCATGACTTCTGCCTATGCTCCAGTATGCAACAACGAGGCGGACCCAGTGACTACACGGGCCCAAGCCCGGACGGAGCGAGAACTCTCACCAGTGCGGGAGACACAGGTAAGACCTACCCCGACATTGCCTGACATGTTAGGCCCCATACCCTGGGACACCCCAGATGCTTTCGAGACAGAGTCTAAGACTGACCCGACCTTACAAAAGTACCGGGAACGAGCAGAGACCGGAGGGGGCGGGGCAGATAATGAAACATTCTTATGGGAAAAAGGGAAACTATACCGCTGGACAGAGAAAAGGGGACAGCGTAGGCGACAGCTGGTAGTGCCCCACAAATACCGTCAAGAAATCCTCAAGATAGGCCATGACATCCCCTTAGCAGGCCACCTAGCTGTAACCCGTACCCTACACCGCATTACTCACACGTTCTTTTGGCCAGGGGTACACGCTGACGTTAGAACTTACTGTAACACCTGCGATGTGTGTCAACGAGTAGGAAGGCGAGGCGATCACCCTAAAGCCCATCTAGTAAATATGCCCATTGTAGAGGAACCCTTCAGCCGGGTTGCTATTGACCTAGTGGGACCACTGGCTACCCCTAGTCCCTCCGGTAAGCGCTACATTCTTACCGTAGTGGACTACGCTACCAGGTACCCAGAGGCTGTCGCCCTATCCAACATACAAGCGGATACGGTAGCGAATGCACTAGTACAGGTGTTCTCCCGGGTAGGATTTCCAAAAGAAATCCTATCCGACCGAGGCACCCAATTTACGGCTGAATTGACCCAACAACTCTGGCAGGTTTGCAAAATTAAGTCCCTCCTGAGCTCCCCATACCACCCCCAGACGAACGGGCTGTGTGAGAGGTTCAATGGGACCCTCAAGCAAATGCTCAAGACGTTCACTCAGGAATACCGAGACTGGGAACGCTTCCTGCCGCACCTCCTTTTTGCTTATCGGGAGGTGCCCCAGGAAACGACAGGGTTCTCTCCCTTCGAGTTGCTCTACGGAAGAAAGGTACGGGGACCCCTAAACCTGATCCGGGAGCACTGGGAGGGAGAGATGGAGACTGACGGTGTCCCCATTGTGCCATACGTGCTGGAACTCAGGGACCGAATGGAGCAATTAGCCAAATCCGTGCGGGCTAATCTCCAGTCGGCCCAGAGAAGACAGAAAGTATGGTACGATCGGGGGGCCCGAAAGAGAATCTTTACCATAGGACAAAAGGTGTTAGTACTTAAGCCGGTGAAGACAGACAAATTGCAGGCGTCCTGGCAGGGCCCCTACCAGATCGTAGAGAAAAGGGGAGACACCACTTATGTGATAGCTAGCTGCCACGACAACAATCTTAGAAAGACATTCCATGTAAACATGCTCAAGGAATATTTTGAGCGACCAGAGAACGTGACGGCCGTATGTTGTTCCCCTCAAGAAGAACTTACCTCGACAGGTCCTGTGGTCTCCCCACTGTGAAACGGCTTTCCAGGCTCTCAAAAATGCTCTAATTAACGCTCCTGTCTTGGCGGCTCCAGCCCTTAACAAACGTTTTATCGTCCACACAGATGCTTCCATGTTCGGGCTGGGAGCCGTCCTCAGCCAAGTAGGCGAAGATGGAGGGGAGCATCCAGTTGCCTACATCAGCCGGAAGCTTCTGCCCCGCGAAGTCAGCTATGCAGCGGTCGAAAAGGAGTGTTTGGCTTTGGTGTGGGCATTAAAGAAATTGACTCCCTATTTATATGGGCAGGAGTTCACTCTGGTCACCGACCATAACCCGTTGGTGTGGCTGAACCGGGTCTCTGGAGATAATGGCAGGCTATTACGTTGGAGTTTATCGTTGCAACCCTTCAATTTCACCATTACTTACAGACCTGGGAAACAGAATGGCAACGCCGACGGGTTGTCCAGACAAACCGACCTCAGCCCCGCATAACCAGCGGTCTGGACAGCCTTAGTCTGCCCCGAAAAGGGGTCAGACCGTGTCTGCCAGAGTGTTCCACAGAAAGGGAGCACTGTTACAGAAGCATTAGTTATTTTGTTGTGAAGAAACTTATTTCCCAGCAGCAATGCCTGAACCAGCCAAGCCAGCGCCTAAGAAGGGCTCCAAGAAAACTGTAACAAGTATCATTTCATAAAGGGTTAACTCTGTTCAGTTTTGAGAAAACTATTTTCTGAGCCAGGTTTCCTAGCATATTGTGTACTGTAATTAAGTTTGTGATAAGCATTCACTGCTAGGTGATAAGAAGGACTCAATTGTTTTCTTGTGTGTACTTGTTATCTGCGGTGGCCTGTCCAAGGGCTTTGTCTAAATGTGTGATGGGGGATTTTATGCTTCCCCCCCTGGGAGTGCCCTGTGTGCATGTAACCTAAATAAAAAGCAGGCTGGGCATCCCAGTCCTCAGTTCTTGGTTGTCCCTCAATCGCAGCGTTGACTCGTTTTTGTGGGCAGAAGGGTATCCTAGCTGTACTACAGCTAAGGGGGATTATTCTACATTTGCGAGACTCATATAGAATACTATGGAAAGCAGTTTCTCCCCTCTTCAGCAATAGGAATCCAGGCTACTAAGCGGTCCATCTCTCAGCGAGACTAAGGGTAACCGTAACAGTTAGGTTTTTATTTGGGGGGTTGGTTGTGTGGGTGGTGGGTTTTACTGTTTGGGAGGTATTTGTATTTTTATTTACAGGTAAAAGAGCTAATTTCTTTGGGGCAATGCCCCGCAAAAGGCCCTTTTAAGGGCTATTTGTAGTTTAAAAATTTAAAATATAACTTTTATTTTAACTTTAAAATAGGTGAAACAAAACACATTAAAAACACAGGAATTGAAATAGCTCAAACAGTGAGTAGCAATAGGGGTTTAAATAATCCAATTACCAAGGAATAAACCTTGGAAATCAAGTAGGTCAAAAAACCATAGAATCAGAGACTTGGAATGTACAGGTTAGTCCCCAATCATAAAATAGATCCTTGTTTGTGAATTATGAGGTTTGAGTATAGCAAGTAGATCTGGCACTGTAATTTAATGCTAGGTAGTTATACGTGCGATATACCATATACGGTGTTAAACAGACCAAAATATTGGATATTCTTGTGTTCACATATTTCAAACGTAAATGTTGTCTCCTGAATACCAAATTACCCAATTCATAACAAGTATGGTTATTACCAAAATTTGTGCTATGAACAGCAGTTGTCCAGGGTAAAGGTTGCCGGATTTAACAAATACCCTTCAACATAGATATATTCATAATTTAATAAGAGTATAATTGATTTAACCTTTCCAAATTATATCTGTGGTAGTAAATGTTTGTGGATATAATCAATCCTGAGATTAATCCAGGACATTGGATACATCATAAATTAAATCATAGTTATAATCAGATGGTTTTTAAATCTTTTTTGCTCTATTCAGCTGATATATAATGAATATACTGACTTACTAGTGTGTCAACCGTATATTGTATCACTTATGTTATATATTGTATTTGTTTTCTGCAAGTATAACCTGTCACATATTGATGGGTGACTATAATAATATTTAAATGTAGATCTAGCTCTCTATAGATGTAGCCTTTTATCTGTTAACCCCTTAATGACCACAGCACTTTTCCATTTTCTGTCCGTTTGGGACCAAGGCTATTTTTACATTTCTGCAGTGTTTGTGTTTAGCTGTAATTTTCCTCTTACTCATTTACTGTACCCACACATATTATATACCGTTTTTCTCGCCATTAAATGGACTTTCTAAAGATACCATTATTTTCATCATATCTTATAATTTACTATAAAAAAATTATAAAATATGAGGAAAAAATTGAAAAAACACACTTTTTCTAACTATGACCCCCAAAATCTGTTACACATCTACAACTACCAAAAAACACCCATGCTAAATAGTTTCTAAATTTTGTCCTGAGTTTAGAAATACCCAATGTTTACATGTTCTTTGCTTTTTTTGTAAGTTATAGGGCCATAAATACAAGTAGCACTTTGCTATTTCCAAACCATTATTTTTCAAAATTAGCGCTAGTTACATTAGAACACTAATATCTTTCAGGAATCTCTGAATATCCATTGACATGTATATATTTTTTTTTAGTAGACATCCCAAAGTATTCATCTAGGCCCATTTTGGTATATTTCATGCCACCATTTCACCGCCAAATGCGATTAAATACAAAAAATCGTTCACTTTTTTACTAATTTTTTCACAAACTTTTGGTTTCTCACTGAAATTATTTACAAACAGCTTGTGTAATTATGGCTTAAATGGTTGTAAATTCTTCTCTGGGATCCCCTTTGTTCAGAAATAGCAGACATATATGGCTTTGGCGTTGCTTTTTAGTAATTAGAAGGCTGCTAAATGCCACTGCGCACTACACGTGTATTATGCCCAGCAGTGAAGGGGTTAATTATGGAGCATGTAGGGAGCTTTTAGGGATAATTTTAGCTTTAGTGTAGTGTAGTAGACAACCCCAAGTATTGATCTAGGCCAATTTTGGTATATTTCATGCCACCATTTCACCGCCAAATGCGATCAAATTAAAAAAAAACGTTAAATTTTTCACAATTTTAGGTTTCTCACTGAAATCATTTACAAACAGCTTGTGCAATTATGGCACAGATGGTTGTAAATGCTTCTCTGGGATCCCCTTTGTTCAGAAATAGCAGACATATATGGCTTTGGCGTTGCTTTTTGGTAATTAGAAGGCCGCCAAATGCCGCTGCATTTCACACGTGTATTATGGCTAGCAGTGAAGGGGTTAATTATGTAGCTTGTAGGGAGCTTGCAGGGTTAATTTTAGCTTTAGTGTAGAGCTCAGCCTCCCACCTGAAACATGAGACCCCCTGATCCCTCCCAAACAGCTCTCTTCCCGCCCCCACCCCACAATTGTCCCCGCCATCTTAAGTACTGGCAGAAACTCTGCCAGTACTAAAATAAAAGCTATATTTGGGCTTTTTTTGTGTTTTTTTTTAGCATATTTACATATGCTGCTGTGTAGGATCCCCCCTTAGCTCCCAGCCTCACTGATCCCCCACCAAACAGCTCTCTAACCCTCCCCCTCTGCCTTAATGGGCGCCATCTTGGGTACTGGCAGCTGTCTGCCAGTACCCAGTTTAGTAAAAAAATGTGCCTTTTTTTTTTTTAAATGACCTTTTCTGTAGTGTAGCTTCCCCCCCCCCCCAAGATCAACCCCCCACCCCTTCCAGGTCCCTTAGCTGTTTATTTACAGCTTTAAAAACTTTTTTTTTTTAACTTTTCCCAGTTTATTTTTCTGTAGTGCAGCGGTTCCCTCCCGCTCCCGCCCCGTGCACGCGCCCGCCCGCCGCCCTCCGTGCACGCGCGCGCTCCCATGCGCGCTCCCGCCCGTCCCGCCCCCGATCCCGCCCCCCTCCACTCCATTCGGCACATCGATGGCCGCCCACCCGCCTCCCAGACTTGCTCCCACCCACCAACGATACCGGCCACCGATGTCCGGTGCAGAGAGGGCCACAGAGTGGCTCTCTCTGCATCGGATGGCCAAGGGGGGTTATTGCAGGATGCCTCGATATCGAGGCATCACTGCAATAACCGGAAAGCAGCTGGAAGCGTGCAGGATCGCTTCCAGCTGCTTTCCAGACCAAGGACGTACGCCACACGTCCTCGGTCATTAACTGTATTTTTTTTGAAGACGTGTGGCGTACGTCCTTGGTCATTAAGGGGTTAAAGGCACCCTGTATTCCAGAACATTGATACGATTGTCATAGATACACTGGCTTGGTGGAATACTAACAACAGTTATTTATATGTAAAATACTAATGTCTTAGTACAAACACCATTGCCAGATTGTGTGCAAATGTAAGTTATAAGCTTTGAATAGCCCAAGATGTACCACTGTAACATTCACCTAAGTCCTATTTGCACTATGTGCATATTAGCTCGGTTATTAGATTTTTCTTATTTGCTGCTCACAAGTTAGTGCTAATAACGATATAATAGGCTGCTTGTATCAATTGTTCAGTGTAGTCACGTGCGTGAGCACAATGTTATCTATGTGACACACACAAACTAACACCCTCTAGCTGTGAAAAACTATCAAATGCATTCAGATAAGAGGTAGCCTTCACGGGCTTAGAAATGAGCATAGGGGGCCTATTCATGAAAGGCCTGTCGGACATGATCCAACATTGCGGATCATGTCCAATAGACCTCGCTGAATGCGGAGAGCGTATTGCATTGCATATTCAGCATTGCACCAGCAGCTCTTGTGAACTGCTGGTGCAAAGCCGCCCCCGCGGCCGCTAGCAGGGGGTGTCAATCAACCCAATCGTATTCGATCGGGTTGAATTGCGGCGATGTCTGTCCGCATCCTCAGAGCAGGCTTGCCAGAAACATGGGCCCTCAAGCTCCATACGGAGCTTGATAGATATGCCCCTATAAGTCTACCTAGGTTTAGCTTTCATCTAAGAATACCAAGAGAACAAAGCAAATTTGATGATAAAAGTAAATTGGAAAGTTGTTTACATTACCATGCCCTATCTGAATCATGAAAGTTTAAATTTGACTAGACTGTCCCTTTAAATTATTTTCTTATGAATTTGAAAACCACTTGTAAATTTTCTCAACACAAATTATTTGTGGTGCTAAAAAATTACAAAGCCATCTGAAAAAAAAAAAACAGATTATAATCATGAATTACCTCAAATTATAAACACCAATAAAAAACATAATTTATGTAAGAACTTACCTGATGAATTCATTTCTTTCATATTGGCAAGAGTCCATGAGCTAGTGACGTATGGGATATACAATCCTGCCAGGAGGGGCAAAGTTTCCCAAACCTCAAAATGCCTATAAATACACCCCTCACCACACCCACAATTCAGTTTAATGAATAGCCAAGTAGTGGGGTGATAAAGAAAGGAGTAAAAAGCATCAACAAAGGAATTTGGAAATAATTGTGCTTTATACAAAAAAATCATAACCACCATAAAAATGGTGGGCCTTATGGACTCTTGCCAATATGAAAGAAATGAATTTATCAGGCAAGTTCTTACATAAATTATGTTTTCTTTCATGTAATTGGCAAGAGTCCATGAGCTAGTGATGTATGGGATAGCAATACCCAAGATGTGGAACTCCACGCAAGAGTCACTAGAGAGGGAGGGATAAAATAAAAACAGCCATTTTCCACTGAAGAAAATTAATTCACAACCCAATATATACATTTATTCTCATAAATGAAAGGAAAAAAATTTAAAACATTAGCAGAAGAATCAAACTGAAACAGCTGCCTGAAGAACTTTTCTACCAGAAACTACTTCTGAAGAAGCAAATACATCAAAACGGTAGAATTTAGTAAATGTATGCAAAGAAGACCAAGTTGCTGCTTTGCAAATCTGATTAACTGAAGCTTCATTCCTAAAAGCCCACGAAGTGGAAACTGATCTAGTAGAATGAGCTGTAATTCTCTGAGGCGGGGCTTGACCTGACTCCAAATAAGCTTGATGAATCAAAAGCTTTAACCATGATGCCAAGGAAACGGCAGAAGCCTTCTGACCTTTCCTAGGACCAGAAAAGATAACAAATAGACTAGAAGTCTTCCTGAAATCTTTAGTAGCTTCAACATAATATTTCCGAGCTCTCACCACATCCAAAGAATGTAAATATCTCTCCAAAGAATTCTTAGGATTAGGACACAAGGAAGGGACAACAATTTCTCTATTAATGTTGTTAGAATTCACAACCTTAGGTAAGAATTTAAATGAAGTCCGCAAAACTGCCTTATCCTGATGAAAAATCAGAAAATGAGATTCACAAGAGAGAGCAGATAATTCAGAAACTCTTCTAGCAGAAGAGATGGCCAACAGGAACAACACTTTCCAAGAAAGTAGTTTAATGTCCAAAGAATGCATAGGCTCAAAAGGAGGAGCCTGTAAAGCCTTCAAAACCAAATTAAGACTCCAAGGAGGAGAGATTGATTTAATGACAGGCTTGATACGAACCAAAGCCTGAACAAAACAGTGAATATCAGGAAACTTATCAATCTTTCTGTGAAATAAAACAGAAAGAGCAGAGATTTGTCCCTTCAAGGAACTTGCAGACAAACCCTTTTCCAAACCGTCCTGAATTCTAAAAGAATGCCAAGAGAATTTATGAGAGGAACACCATGAAATGTAAGTCATCCAAACTCGATAATAAATCTTTCTAGAAACAGATTTACGAGCCTGCAACATAGTATTAATCACAGAATCAGAGAAACCTCTATGACTAAGCACTAAGCATTCAATTTCCATACCTTCAAATTTAATGATTTGAGATCCTGATGGAAAAACGGACCTTGAGACAGAAGGTCCGGACTCAATGGAAGTGGCCAAGGCTGGCAACTGGACATCCGAACAAGATCCGCATACCAAAACCTGTGAGGCCATGCTGGAGCCACCAGTAACACAAACGATTGCTCAATGATGATTTTGGAGATCACTCTTGAAAGAAGAACTAAAGGCGGGAAAATATAAGCAGGTTAATAACACCAAGGAAGTGTCAACGCATCCACTGCTTCCGCCTGAGGATCCCTGGACCTGGACAGGTACCTGGGAAGTTTCTTGTTTAGATGAGAAGCCATCAAATCTATTTCTGGAAGAGCCCTTATCTAAACAACCTGAGAAAACACATTTGGATGGAGGGACCACTCCCCCGGATGTAAAGTGTGACGGCTGAGATAATCCACTTCCCAAGTGTCTATACCTGGGATATGAACCACAAAAATTAGACAGGAGCTGGATTCTGCCCAAGCAAGTATCCGGCATACTTCTTTCATAGCTTGGGGACTGAGTGTGTTTCACCCTAATCATTGATATTGTCTGTCTGAAAACAAATGAATGGTTCTCTCTTCAACAGAGGCCAAACCTGAAGAGCCCTGAGAGAGTTCTAAAATATTGATTGGTAATCTCGCCTCTTGAGATTTCCAAACCCCTTGTGCTGTCAGAGATCCCCAAACAGCTCCCCAACCTGAAAGACTCGCATCTGTTGTGATCACAGTCCAGGTTGGATTAACAAAAGAGGCCCCTTGAACTAAACGATGGTGATTCAACCACCAAGTTAGAGAAGATCGAACATTGGGATTTAAGGATATTAATTGTGATATCCTTGTATAATCCCTGCACCATTGGTTCAGCATATACAGGGAGTGCAGAATTATTAGGCAAGTTGTATTTTTGAGGATTAATTTTATTATTGAACAGCAACCATGTTCTCAATGAACCCAAAAAACTCATTAATATCAAAGCTGAATAGTTTTGGAAGTAGTTTTTAGTTTGTTTTTAGTTATAGCTATTTTAGGGGGATATCTGTGTGTGCAGGTGACTATTACTGTGCATAATTATTAGGCAACTTAACAAAAAACAAATATATACCCATTTCAATTATTTATTTTTACCAGTGAAACCAATATAACATCTCAACATTCACAAATATACATTTCTGACATTCAAAAACAAAACAAAAACAAATCAGTGACAATATAGCCACCTTTCTTTGCAAGGACACTCAAAAGCCTGCCATCCATGGATTCTGTCAGTGTTTTGATCTGTTCACCATCAACATTGCGTGCAGCAGCAACCACAGCCTCCCAGACACTGTTCAGAGAGGTGTACTGTTTTCCCTCCTTGTAAATCTCACATTTGATGATGGACCACAGGTTCTCAATGGGGTTCAGATCAGGTGAACAAGGAGGCCATGTCATTAGATTTTCTTCTTTTATACCCTTTCTTGCCAGCCACGCTGTGGAGTACTTGGACGCGTGTGATGGAGCATTGTCCTGCATGAAAATCATGTTTTTCTTGAAGGATGCAGACTTCTTCCTGTACCACTGCTTGAAGAAGGTGTCTTCCAGAAACTGGCAGTAGGACTGGGAGTTGAGCTTGACTCCATCCTCAACCCGAAAAGGCCCCACAAGCTCATCTTTGATGATACCAGCCCAAACCAGTACTCCACCTCCACCTTGCTGGCGTCTGAGTCGGACTGGAGCTCTCTGCCCTTTACCAATCCAGCCACGGGCCCATCCATCTGGCCCATCAAGACTCACTCTCATTTCATCAGTCCATAAAACCTTAGAAAAATCAGTCTTGAGATATTTCTTGGCCCAGTCTTGACATTTCAGCTTGTGTGTCTTGTTCAGTGGTGGTCGTCTTTCAGCCTTTCTTACCTTGGCCATGTCTCTGAGTATTGCACACCTTGTGCTTTTGGGCACTCCAGTGATGTTGCAGCTCTGAAATATGGCCAAACTGGTGGCAAGTGGCATCTTGGCAGCTGCACGCTTGACTTTTCTCAGTTCATGGGCAGTTATTTTGCGCCTTGGTTTTTCCACACGCTTCTTGCGACCCTGTTGACTATTTTGAATGTTCGATGATCACGTTTCAGAAGCTTTGCAATTTTAAGAGTGCTGCATCCCTCTGCAAGATATCTCACTATTTTTGACTTTTCTGAGCCTGTCAAGTCCTTCTTTTGACCCATTTTGCCAAAGGAAAGGAAGTTGCCTAATAATTATGCACACCTGATATAGGGTGTTGATGTCATTAGACCACACCCCTTCTCATTACAGCGATGCACATCACCTAATATGCTTAATTGGTAGCAGGCTTTCGAGCCTATACAGCTTGGAGTAAGACAACATGCATAAAGAGGATTATGTGGTCAAAATACTCATTTGCCTAATAATTCTGCACACAGTGTAAAGCTGGAGAGGTCTCATATGAAAACGAGCAAAGGGAATCGCGTCCGATGCTGCAGTCATGAAACCTAAAACTTCCATGCACATAGCTACTGAAGGGAATGACTGAGACTGAAGGTTCCGACAGGCTGCAACCAATTTTAAACGTCTCTTGTCTGTTAGAGACAGAGTCATGGACACTGAATCTATCTGGAAACCTAAAAAGGTGACCCTTGTCTGAGGAATCAAAGAACTCTTTGGTAAATTGATCCTCCAACCATGTTTTCGAAGGAACAAAACTAGTTGATTCATGTGAGATTCTGCAGAACGTAAAGACTGAGCTAGTACCAAGATATCGTCCAAATAAGGAAACACCGCAATCCCCTGCTCTCTGATTACAGAGAGTAGGGCACTGAGAACCTTTGAAAAGATTATTGGAGCTGTTGCTAGGCCAAAAGGAAGAGCGAGAAATTGGTAATGCTTGTCTAGAAAAGAGAATCTCAGAAAATGATAATGATCTGGATGAATCGGAATATGAAGATATGCATCCTGTAAGTCTATTGTGGACATATAATGCCCTTGCTGAACAAAAGGCAAAATAGTACTTATAGTCACCGTTTTGAAAGTTGGCACTCTTACATAACGATTCAAAATTTTCAGATCCAGAACTGGTCTAAATGAATTTTCTTTCTTTGGGACAATGAATATTTTTTATTAAAACCCCAGACCCTGTTCATGAAACGGAACTGGCATGATTACCCCTGAAAACTCCAGGTCTGAAACACACTTCAGGAAAGCCTGAGCCTTTACTGGATTTGCTGGGATGCGTGAGAGAAAATATCTTCTCACAGGAGGTCTTACTCTGAATCCTATTCGGTACCCCTGAGAGACAATACTCAGAATCCATTGATTTTGGACAGAATTTGTCCAAATAGCCTTGCAAAATCTTAATCTGCCCCCTAACAGCTGAGCTGGAATGAGGGCCGCACCTTCATGTGGACTTAGGGGCTGGCTTTGGTTTCTTAAATGGCTTGGATTTGTTCCAATTTGAAGAAGATTTCCAATTGGAAACAGATTCCTTGGGGGAAGGATTAGGTTTCTCTTCCTTATTTTGTTGAAAGGAACAAAAACGGTTAGAAGTTTAAGATTCACCCTTAGGTTTTTTATCCTGAGGCAAAAAAACTCAATTCCTCCCAGTGACAGTTGAAATTATCGAATCCCACTGAGAACCAAATAACTTATTACCTTGGAAAGAAAGAGATAGCAATCTGGACTTATAAGTCATGTCAGCATTCCAAGATTTAAGCCACAAAGATCTTCTAGCTAAAATAGCTAAAGACATAGATTTAACATTAATTTTGATGATATCAAAAATGGCATCACAAATAAAATGATTAGCATGTTGAAGCAAGCGAACAATGCTAGACAAATCAGAATCCAATTCTTGTTGCGCTAAATTTTCCAACCAAAAAGTTGATGCAGCTGCAACATCAGCCAAAGAAATTGCAGGCCTGAGAAGATGACCTGAATATAAAAAGGCTTTCCTTAGATAAGATTCAAGTTTCCTATCTATAGGATCTTTAAAAAAAGTACTATCTTCCATAGGAATAGTAGTATGTTTAGCAAGAGTAGAGATAGCCCCATCAACTTTGGGGATCTTTTCCCAAAACTCCAATGTAACTGCTGGCAAAAGATACAATTTTTTAAACCTTGAAGAAGGAATAAAAGAAGCACCAGGCCTATTCCATTCCTTAGAAATCATATCAGAAATAGAATCAGGAACTGGAAAAACCTATGGAGTAAAAACAGAATTTAAACGTTTACTAGTTTTCTCAATATCCAATGTAAGCAACACTTCTTTTAACAAAGAACGAATATACTCCATTTAAAATAACTAAGTAGATTTGTCAGTGTCAATATCTGAGTAAGGATCTTCTGAATCAGATAGATCCTCATCAGAGGAGGATAATTCAGTATGCTGTCGGTCATTTGAAATTTCATCAACCTTATGAGAAGTTTTAGAAGACCTTTTACGTTTATTAGAAGGCGGGATGGCAGACAAAGCCTTCTGAATAGAATCAGCAATAAATTCTTTTAAATTCACAGGTATATCTTGTACATTAGATGTTGAAGGAACAGCAACAGGCAATGTACTATTACTGATGGACACCTTATCTGCATGTAAAAGTTTATCATGACAACTATTACAAACCACATCTGGAGAAATAACCTCCACAAGTTTACAACAAATGCACTTAGCTTTGGTATCAGGCAGCAGGGTTCCAACAGTGATTTCTGAGACAGGATCAGATTGAGACATCTTGCAAATGTAAGAGGAAAAAACAACATATAAAGCAAAATTATCAATTTCCTTATATAGCAGTTTAAGGAATGGGAAAAAAATGCAAACAGCATAGCCCTCTGATAGAGAAAAAAGGCAATAGGCATATAGGAATGGGGTTTAAAATAATGAAAATATTTAGCACCAAGTATTAAGCACAACACAAACAGAATTTTTTTTGGCGCTAACAACATCAAACGTAACTTTGTGCCAAAAAATCTTGTGCCAAAAATGATGCAATATACTTTGGCATTTTGCGTCCTCGCGAGCCTAATTCTGCCTACAAATTTAAAATGACAGTCAATTGAAAAAAAAGACTATACCCCAGGTAAGAAATGCATTTTTTAGGAAAAATGTATTTCTTACCTGGGGTATAGTCTTTTTTTTCAATTGACTGTCATATATGAAACTGACAGTCTGCAAAAGGAAATATACTGAAAACCTGAATCATGGCAAATATAAGTACAATACATATATTTAGAACTTTATATAAATACATAAAGTGCCAAACCATAGCTGAGAGTGTCTTAAGTAATGAAAACATACTTACCAAAAGACACCCATCCACATATAGCAGATAGCCAAACAAGTACTGAAACGGTTATCAGTAGATGTAATGAAATTTTAGAGCATATCGTTGATCTGAAAAGGGAGGTAGGAGATGAATCTCTATGACTGATAACAGAGAACCTATGAAATAGATCTCCTGTGAGAAAAACCATTACATTCAATAGGTGATACTCCCTTCACATCCCTCTGACATTCACTGTACTCTGAGAGGAATCGGGCTTCAAAATGCTGAGAAGCTCATATCAACGTAGAAATCTTAGCACAAACTTACTTCACCACCTCCATAGGAGGCAAAGTTTGTAAAACTGAATTGTGGGTGTGGTGAGGGGTGTATTTATAGGCATTTTGAGGTTTGGGAAACTTTGCCCCTCCTGGTAGGATTGTATATCCCATATGTCACTAGCTCATGGACTCTTGCCAATTACATGAAATAAATACTTTATTTTGTTCTATGGATATGGAATATACTACAAAAGAATTACAGTGTTAAATCCTTTTAAAACATAAATGGCTAGATTACGAGTTTGGCGTTAGCCTTAAAAAGCAGCGTTGAGGGGTCCCAACGATGCTTTTTAACGCCCGCTGGTATTACGAGTCAGGCAGGTACAGGTGTACCGCTCACTTTTTTTCTGCGATTTTCACATACCGCAAATACCCTTACGTCAATTGCGTATCCTATCTTTTCAAAGGGATTTGCCTAATGCCGGTATTACGATTGCTGGAAAAAGTGAGCGGTAGACCCTCTCCTGTCCAGACTCCTAACGCATTTAAAAGTCAGTAGTTAAGAGTTTTATGGGCTAACGCCGTAACATAAAACTTTTAACTAAAGTGCTAAAAGTACGCTAACACCCATAAACTACCTATTAACCCCTAAACCGAGGCCCCCCCCCACACACTTAACTAAAATGTTTAACCCCTAATCTGCCGACCGGACATCGCCACCACTTTAATAAATATATTAACCCCTAAACCGCTGCACTCCCGCCTTGCAAACACTAGTTTAATTTTATTAACCCCTAATCTGCCTGCCCTAACATCGCCGACACCTGCCTACATTTATTAACCCGTAATCTGCCGACCCCAATGTCGCCGCTACTATATTAAATTTATTAACCCCTAAACCTAAGTCTAACCCTAACACCCCCCTAACTTAAATATATTTTAAATACATCTAAATAAATTTACTATAATTAAATAAATTATTCCTATTTAAAACTAAATACTTACCTGTAAAATAAACAATAAGATATCTACAATATAACTAATAGTTAAATTGTATCTATCTTAGGGTTTATGTTTATTTTACAGGTAACTTTGTATTTATTTTAACTAGGTAGAATAGTTATTAAATAGTTATTAACTATTTCATAACTACATAGTTAAATAAGTACAAATTTACCTGTAAAATAAACCCTAACCTAATAAAAGTACGCTAACACCCATAAACTACCTATTAACCCCTAAACCGAGGCCCCCCCCCACACACTTAACTAAAATGTTTAACCCCTAATCTGCCGACCGGACATCGCCACCACTTTAATAAATATATTAACCCCTAAACCGCTGCACTCCCGCCTTGCAAACACTAGTTTAATTTTATTAACCCCTAATCTGCCTGCCCTAACATCGCCGACACCTGCCTACATTTATTAACCCGTAATCTGCCGACCCCAATGTCGCCGCTACTATATTAAATTTATTAACCCCTAAACCTAAGTCTAACCCTAACACCCCCCTAACTTAAATATATTTTAAATACATCTAAATAAATTTACTATAATTAAATAAATTATTCCTATTTAAAACTAAATACTTACCTGTAAAATAAACAATAAGATATCTACAATATAACTAATAGTTAAATTGTATCTATCTTAGGGTTTATGTTTATTTTACAGGTAACTTTGTATTTATTTTAACTAGGTAGAATAGTTATTAAATAGTTATTAACTATTTCATAACTACATAGTTAAATAAGTACAAATTTACCTGTAAAATAAACCCTAACCTAAGTTACAATTACACCTAACACTACACTATCATTAAATGAATTCCCTAAACTACCTACAATTAATTACAATTAAATTAAATAAAGTAAATTACGACAAAAAAGAAACACTAAATTACAGAAAATAAAAAAGAAATTACAAATATTTTAATCTAATTACACCTAATCTAATCCCCCTAATAAAATAAAAAAGCCCCCCAAAATAATAAAAAGCCCTACCCTATACTAAATTACAAATAGCCCTTAAAAGGTCCTTTTGCGGGGCATTGCCCCAAAGTAATCAGCACCACCCACATACCCAACTCTACTCTAAAAGCCACCCAATCCCCCCTTAATAAAACCTAACACTAACCCCTTGAAGATCACCCTACCTTGAGCCGTCTTCACCCAGCCGGGCACAAGTGGACCTCCAGAGGGGCAGAAGTCTTCATCTGATCCGGCCAGAAGAGGACATCCAGAGCGGCAGAAGTCTTCATCCAGGCGGCATCTTCTATCTTCTTCCATCCGGAGCGGGTCCATCTTGAAGACATCTGACGCGGAGCATCCTCTTCCATTCGACGGCGACTGAAGAATGAAGGTTCCTTTAAGTGACATCATCCAAGATGACGTGCCTTCATTTCCGATTGGCTGATAGAATCCTATCAGCCAATCGGAATTAAGGTAGGAAAAATCCTATTGGCTGATCCAATCAGCCAATAGGATTGAGCTTGCATTCTATTGGCTGTTCCAATCAGCCAATAGAATGCAAGCTCAATCCTATTGACTGATTAGATCAGTCAATAGGATTGAACCTCAATCCTATTGGCTGATTGCATCAGCCAATAGGATTTTTACTACCTTAATTCCGATTGGCTGATAGGATTCTATCAGCCAATCGGACTTGAAGGGACTCCATCTTGTATGACGTCACTTAAAGAAACCTTCATTCTTCAGTCGCCGTTGGATGGAAGAGAATGCTCTGCGTCGGATGTCTTCAAGATGGACCCGCTCCTCTCCGGATGGAAGAAGATAGAAGATGCCGCCTGGATGAAGACTTCTGCCGCTCTGTATGTCCTCTTCTGGCCGGATCGGATGAAGACTTCTGCCCCTCTGGAGGTCCACTTGTGCCCGGCTGGGTGAAGACGGCTCAAGGTAGGGTGATCTTCAAGGGGTTAGTGTTAGGTTTTATTAAGGGGGGATTGGGTGGGTTTTAGAGTAGGGTTGGGTGTGTGGGTGGTGTGTTTTAATGTTTGGGGGGGTATTGCATTTTTTTTTACAGGTAAAAGAGCTGATTACTTTGAGGCAATGCCCAACAAAGGCCCTTTTAAGGGCTATTTGTAATTTAGTATAGGGTAGGGCTTTTTATTATTTTGGGGGGCTTTTTTATTTTATTAGGGGGATTAGATTAGGTGTAATTAGTTTAAAATATTTGTAATTTCTTTTTTCTTTTCTGTAATTTAGTGTTTTTTTTCTTTTCGTAATTTAGTTTATTTAATTGTAATTGTAATTAATTGTAGGTAGTTTAGGGAATTAATTTAATGATAGTGTAGTGTTAGGTGTAATTGTAACTTAGGTTAGGGTTTATTTTACAGGTAAATTTGTACTTATTTTAACTAGGTAGTTATGAAATAGTTAATAACTATTTAATAACTATTCTACCTAGTGACAATAAATACAAAGTTGGCTGTAAAATAAACATAAACCCTAAGATAGATACAATTTAACTATTACGACGTTATCGGCGGCAGGTTAGGGGTTAATAAATATAACGTAGATGTCGGCGATGTTGGGGGCAGCAGATTAGGGGTTCATAGGGATATTGTAGGTGGCGGCGGTGTCCGGAGCGGCAGATTAGGGGTTAATAATATAATGTAGGTGGCGACGATGTAGGGGACGGCAGATCAGGGGTTAATAAGTGTAAGATTAGGGGTGTTTAGACTCGGGGTTCATGTTAGGGTGTTAGGTGTAGACATAAAATTCCTTTCCCATAGGAATCAATGGGGCTGCGTTAGGAGCTGAACGCTGCTTTTTTGCAGGTGTTAGGTTTTTTTTCAGCCAGCTCTCCCTCATTGTTTCCTATGGGGAAATCATGCACAAGCACGTTTAGCGAGCTTACCGCTACCGTAAGCAACGCTGGTATTGAGGTGAGATGTGGAGCTAAATTTTGCTCAACGCTCACTTTTCTGAGGCTAACGCCGGCTTGAAGAAAACTCGTAATACCAGCGTTGTCTTAAAGGAGCGGTGAGAAAAAAAGGCTTGTTAACACCGCACAGCCTTATCGACAAAAACTCGCAATCTAGGCGTTATTTTTCTATGCTGATGTTGACATATTATTGTTGCTTAATTATTGTGATATATCATACTGATCTAACAAGATTGATTTTAATTACATTTAATTTAGCACTATTCCTAAAACAGCTTAAAGGGACAAGAAGTAATTTTGTTCTTTCATGATTCAGAGATAGCATACAATCTTAACCAACTTACTTCTATCACATTTGCTTTATTCTCTTGGTATCCTTTGTCAAAGGAGCAGCAATACCCTACTGGGAGGTAGCTGAACACACCAGGTGAGCCAATGACAAAAGGCAAAAATGATTTTTGTTGAAAAGGCATATATATGCAGCTACCAATCAGCAGCTGTCTCCCAGTAGTGCATTGCTGCTACAAAGCCTCCCTAGGTATGCTTTTAAACAAAGAATGCAAGGGTACATAGCAAGTTAGATAATAAAGTATAATGGAAAGCTGTTTAAAATGACATGCTTTGTCTGAATCTTGAAAGTTTAATTTTGACTTTACTATCCCTTTAAGCATTAGAATAGTTTTTTTCTTTACTTGCAGTCCATATAAGTCTATGCAGGTGTCTGGTCTGGTCTAACCAGTCTATGCAGGTCTGACCACCTTCTATGACGGCTTTGACTAAATAATGCAGTAGTGAATCACATTGCAGCTCACGCCCCACAATGCATGTTAGGACTTCATGGCTACTAAGCAACTAGCAGATAACAGAAATACACACACGCGTGGAGTGACACTATAAATATACTGTATATGTGCAAATATTTACACACCCATGGTCCAGAATTCACTACTAGTATTGTTTTTAACCAGCTTGTAAAATCCATTGAATCACATTTGACTTAGTAAAGCTCCACAGATTAAGTTTAATAGGTTATTAGTTAGGTAAATCATTTATCCCATAATAATATTCATATTTTTGAAGGATGTGAAGAATTATTTTCCTAATTAATCCTAGAAGTCCAAAATCTCAGACTGCAGAGAAAATCAGGCATTTTTTTGTCACTCCAGCAGGACTTCTAATTAAATTTTGAGACAGCATTCCCGAGCAAACACTGGTTGTACACCATACACCATAGAGTGCAAATAGGGTTACCAGGTACAGTATTGAACGTACTCAGCAATTTTATTTGGGGCCCCAATATGTAACGCTGTATAATGATTTTGAGGAGAGATAGATAGCTACACCTGCGACCTGCACTAATTAAAGGTTCCCCTGTATGAGCATTGTACACATTCTGCACAGGTCTATGTATAGAATGACTGCAATGGGGCCCCCCAGCCCGTGGGCCCCCCGGGGCCACTGCACCTGCTGCACCATTGGTAGTTCTGCCCCAAGCCAGGTATCTGGTATTGAACTGGACAGTCTAGTATTTCAACTGGCTGTCCAGTAAAATCTTCACAAAAATGGACATAAATTCTCTAGTGCATTTTATTAATAAATATACATTCATTTATCACGGAATGCTTATTCTAGTCCACTTTCATGCTTTAGGTACGTATAGGAAAAATGACAAATGGCTGGGGCACCCTTGTTTGTATTTCAGGGTGTTTGGTTGGAAGCATCAATAGAATACTTTCCATTTGTGCTGTTGTTTTTTTGTTTTTTTTGGTTCTTCATGATCTTCTAAAAACCAATAATCATCTGTCCAAAATAAACTTACTAAAAATAATCTTGTTGTTGGCAATATACATAGAGCATGAAGTAACATTGTAATGATGTCAGTTTTAGAAGACATCCAATTGAATATGCCTCATCCGTATCACCTTTCTGCATCTGTATTATCCTGACACATTGCAATGTTGAATGCTGATGAAAGTACATTGGCTGAAAAAGCAATTCACATTCAAAACAGATTATGATATGAGCATGTAGATGGGGACAGAACAAATAGCAAGTTCTCTCATTCTAAAAACTTGTTACTCCAGCAAAAAAACAAAAAAGTTGTTCTATTAAAAGGATGTTATTGTCCTTTACAAAAAAGTAAAAGGGTTTTGCTAGTTTATGTCTCATGGGTAAACCAGAAAGATTAGTTTTCATTTAACCCTTTCACCACAAATGCACCACAAATGCTCATGTTCTAACCCAGCGAGCGCAAAAAGCTGAACTTACAATAGTGTGTGCGCGTTCATGTAGAACACCCCACTCTTGCACAAACCCGACCACATATTTTCATGTGCACTAACCCGACATGTACAATATATATCTAAACATATATATATATATATATTATTTTATATAGGTAAATACAGATATATGTAGAAAAATCTATTTATAAATATATAGAACATATTCTGCTATGTTCAGAACATTGGAATGTCAAATATTTACTTTTATATTTACTATAACACTTTATTAAAAATGAATATTCCATAAATGTGTTTTTTCATGTTTTCATCTATTTAACTGCAAAGGGCTCCAATGCACTTATATATATGTATTTATGTGTTTATATGTGTATATAGGTCTGTAAATACATGTATACACATATAAATACATATGAACACATATATAAACACATGCACACACATATATACTGTATATATATATATATATATATATATATATATACATACATATACATCTATAGACATGTATATGTATTTATCTTAATGTTAAAGCCCTTAACCTGCCTTTTTTTATAACACCTGAGATCTCATATCTTTTGTGTGCAATATTTTGTGTGAATAATTTTTATTAGTGTTATTACGAGTGTAAGTGTACTCTGTAATATATTTTTCATGTGTGTTGTGCATCTATAGTTTAATGAAACAGTAAACCAGAGCTCTGAAGTTTCAGTAATCCTTCCAACATATCATGAATTGCGCTCAAGCGATCGCATGTACTTTCAACTCGTAAAACGAGCGGTAAACCCAATGAGCGCAATACCCTACGATAATCCCCCATTGCTCGCGCACATATGTTTGCACTCCACTGGTAATCTGGCCCTATATGGATCATAACAAAGAAACTGTAAAATGTAAAAAGTCTCTGAGATAGTGTGTGTATGTTTGTCTCCAGTGATGGGATATATTTCTTTGACAATTTTGCAGGAATATAAAATTAGACCAGTGGACTTATTACTTTAAAAAAAAAATATTAAATTTATTTAGTAGTTCCTGAGGAAGTTACATCCAATGTTAAAATAGGATTTAAATATTTATTATTTTCCATTGATAAATATCTTTCGGCTAGATTACAAGTTTTGTGTTATGAGTGAAAAAGCCTCATAACGCTGCTTTTTCACTACCGCTGCTATTACGCGTCTTGCAGGTATAGCTGTACCGCACACTTTTTTGGCCGTAACGCAATTTAACTACCACAGCTTTCAAAAAGTCCTTTTTCAATGGGATTTCCATAGCGCCGGTATTACGAGTTTGCCTCTCCGGCCAAAAAGTGAGCGGTACGGCCCATAACTACAAGATCCATACATAGTAACATAGTAACATAGTAGATAAGGTTGAAAAAAGACTGAAGTCCATCGAGTTCAACCTATACAAATCTAAAATACTTACAAAAAGCTCCAGTTAAGCTTAAATAACCCCATTAAAATGTGACCCATTTAATACTAGTAATCATATCCATGAATTTTGTTTATATACAGAAATTTATCCAGACTATTTTTAAATGTATCTATGGTATTGGCATTCACTACCTCCTTTGGTAATGAGTTCCACAATTTTATTGCTCTTACAGTGAAAAAACGTTTCCGTTGCAGGAGATTAAATCTCCTTTCCTCCAACCTTAAATTATGACCTCTTGTCAGAACCAATTTTCTTGGAATAAAAAGAGCTTCTGCCATCTCTGTATATGGGCCTTGAATATATTTATATAAAGTAATCATGTCACCTCTCAAGCGCCTTTTTTCTAAAGAGAACAGACCCAGTTTGGCTAGCCTCTCCTCATAGGTTAATTTCTCCAATCCCCTTATTAGCTTTGTGGCCCTTCTCTGAACTTTTTCTAGTTCTGCAATATCTTTTTTAGCAATCGGTCCCCAGAACTGCACTCCAAACTCAAGGTGAGGTCTTACCAGGGCTTTATATAATGACAGAATTATGCTTTCCTCCCTTGAATCAATGCCTCTTTTAATACATGCTAGTATCTTATTAGCCTTTGAAGCCGCTGCCCTGCATTGTGCACTCATCTTTAGCTTGTTATCTATTACTACTCCCAAATCCCTTTCCTCCTGTGTTTGGCTAAGTCTTGTCCCATTTAAAAAATACATAGCCTGCTTATTTTTACTTCCAAAATGTAGAACCTTACATTTTTCCGTATTAAATCTCATTTTCCATTCACTTGCCCATAGTTCTAATTTTAGCAAATCCCTTTGCAAAGAGAGTTCATCCTGCTCTGACCTAATGACCTTACTTAACTTAGTATCATCTGCAAAAATAGAGATGTCGCTATTTAATCCTTGCTCCAAGTCATTTATAAAAATATTAAAAAGAACAGGGCCCAGTACTGATCCCTGGGGGACGCCACTGATTACCTTTGTCCAATCTGAGTATGATCCATTTACTGCTACTCGTTGCTCCCTATCTTTTATCCAGTTATTTATCCATGAGCTAACATTTTCAGCTATTCCCAGTCCCTTAATTTTGTGCATTAATCTCTCATGTGGCACTGTATCAAATGCCTTTGCAAAATCTAAGTATATCACATCAACTGATTCCCCTTTATCTATATTTTTACTTACTTCCTCGTAGAATCTAATTAGATTAGTTTGACATGATCTATTTCTCCTAAAGCCATGCTGATTAGAACTCATAATCTTGTTTACACGAATATGCTCATCAATATAATCCCTTATAATCCCTTCAAATATCTTCCCCACTATTGATGTCAGACTAACTGGTCTATAGCTTCCTGGATCATCCCTGCTTCCCTTTTTGAAGAGTGGCACCACATCAGCTTTACGCCAATCCTGGGGTACCATGCCTGAGGATAATGAGTCTTGAAAAATTAAGAGTAAAGGTTTGTCTATAACAGTGCTAAGTTCCCTTAACACCCTTGGGTGTATTCCATCTGGGCCTGGAGTTTTATTTACCTTAATATTTTTTAGTTTTTTCCTGATATCCTCTAAACAAAACCCAGTTAGTGGTATGGACTGGCATGTTCTATTCTGTTCCAAAGTATCATTCAATGGTTCCTCTCTTGTGTATACTGAAGAAAAAAACTGGTTTAGTACCTCAGCCTTCTCCCTGTCATTATTTATCATGCTACCCTCCACACATTTTAATGTACCTATATTATCCTTCTTAGATTTTTTGCTATTTATGTACTTAAAGAACCTTTTAGGGTTAGACTTAGAATCCTTGGCAATTAATTTTTCATATTCAATTTTGGCTAATTTGATTGCTTTTTTGCATGCTTTGTTACATTCCTTATAAATATTGTATGCTGAGTCTGTACTATTTTCTTTTAATAATTTAAATGCCCTACGTTTTTTCCTAATTTCTTTTAACACATTTATATTTAGCCATAACGGCTTATTTTTTTTATTTTTATTTTTATAACCATATGGTATGTATTGATATGTATATTTATTTAACAAATTTTTAAATATTATCCATTTATCCTCTGTATTTTTATTAGAAAATACATTGTCCCAATTTATATTATTTAATGATTTCCTTAAATCGTTGAATTTTGCTTTCTTGAAATTAAAAGTCTTAGTTAAGCCTTTAAAACACTGCATATGAAAAGAGATTTCAAATGTGACCATGTTATGATCACTGTTACCCAAATGTTCTTTGATTTCTATGTTTGATATTATATCTGTATTGTTTGATAGCACTAAATCCAATATAGCTTTACTCCTAGTTGGCTCCTCTATTAATTGTGACAAGAAGTTATCCCTGAGAACATTTAAAAATCTATCCCCCTTAGCTGAATTACTAGTTTCATTGGCCCAGTTTATATCAGGGTAGTTAAAATCTCCCATAATTACAGCACTGTTATTAGCAGCCTTACCTATTTGCATTAGTAGTTGAGTTTCCTCTGGGTCACTAATGTTGGGAGGCTTGTAGCATGTTCCTAGTAATATTTTTTTTGGATTTTTCCCCCCACTCTTTATTTCAACCCACAGGGTCTCTACATTGTCACTTGTATCATAAATATCTTCCCTTATTGTAGGTTTAAGGTCAGGTTTAATATACATGCAGATTCCTCCACCCCTTTTATTATTCCTGTCCCTCCTAAATAATGTATACCCCTCTAAGTTAACTGCCCAGTCATGTGAATCATCCCACCAAGTTTCAGTTATACTGATAACATCATAGTCCTCTTCTGCAACTAAGAGCGTCAGCTCCCCCATTTTACCTGTCATGCTTCTTGCATTTGTTGTCATACATTTAATTTTCATGTGCTTTCTGCTGCTACTTGGTGTACTTTCCTCTATACTTTCTAATGTGACATTTCTTAAGTCATCCCTTCCTTGAGATATTAATGGAGAGACATATTCAGACACTGATCTCTCTGTTCTATTTTGTTCAAATTGACCCTCCCCCCCTTTGCCTAGTTTAAAAGGTTCTCTAAACGTGCTACCATCCTTTCCCCCAACACACCTGCACCCATGTCATTCAGGTGTAATCCATCCTTACTGTACAATTTGTACCCTAGTGAAAAATCAGCCCAGTGTTCTAAAAAGTCAAACCCCTCATTTTTACACCATGTTTTTAGCCATGAATTAACAGACCTTAGCTCCTTCTGCCTTACTGAGTTAACACACGGCACTGGTAATATCTTACTGTAAACTTAAAGTCAGTAGTTATGGATTTTATGTTACAAAGCCGTAACATAAAACTCATAACTAAAGTGCTAAAAAGTACACTAACACCCATAAACTTAATCAAATAAAGAGGCAACCGTGATGAGAATCACTGGGCTTCTATAAGAGGCGCTAAAATTGTAAATATATACACACAATGTGATATATAAAAATCCCCTATATGTGCAAAATAAAAACAATACAAAGTGATATGATACACAATAAAATGATTGGATAGATAAATTAGACAAGCCAGATCTGTTAAGTCCAACAGGTATCCTCAGACGTCCCAGAACTTGATAGGCCGCTCTCTGTCGTCACCCAAGGGGATGATGTACTTCTATGATGTTAAGACAAAAAACAAAAACAGAGGCGCCACATGTGTAGGTCAAAAACGATAAATGAATCCAAACAGCAGTAGATTAAGGGTACTCACAAAATTAGCGGCACTCTATTGTGCTAACAGGAGCAGGCTGGTATTCTACAGCGACCCAGCTTGCTGTGTGGAAGATCCCCACCGGATGTGTGCAGTATTGGGATTTTACTGCCTGCAGGGCTTCTGGATAAGACCCAATAGCAATCCTTCCCTTCGACTGGAACTGCAGATGGAATGGAGAGATGGGCTAAAATGCCCTAAGGTTACTGATCTGGAGACAAACACACCAACAACAGACTGATGTAAAAGTTAAAATTAGTATTTTATTATACAGAATAAAAATACCAAAGGTATAACAATATACAGCTGGGTTGTGTGTATATCAATCTCCTAATAAGAGTATAATAGCATACTCTTATTAGGAGATTGATATACACACAACCCAGCTGTATATTGTTATACCTTTGGTATTTTTATTCTGTATAATAAAATACTAATTTTAACTTTTACATCAGTCTGGTGTTGGTGTGTTTGTCTCCAGATCAGTAACCTTAGGGCATTTTAGCCCATCTCTCCATTCCATCTGCAGTTCCAGTCGAAGGGAAGGATTGCTATTGGGTCTTATCCAGAAGCCCTGCAGGCAGTAAAATCCCAATACTGCACACATCCGGTGGGGATCTTCCACACAGCCAGCTGGTTCGCTGTAGAATACCAGCCTGCTCCTGTTGGCACAATAGAGTGCCGCTAATTTTGTGAGTACCCTTAATCTACTACTGTTTGGATTCATTTATCGTTTTTGACCTACACATGTGGCGCCTCTGTTTTTGTTTTTTTGTCTTAACACCCATAAACTACCTATTAACCCCTAAACCAAGGCCCTCCCTCATTGCAAACACTAAAATAAAATTATTAACCCCTAATCTGCCGCTCTGGACATCGCCACCACTATAATAAACATATTAACCCCTAAACCGCCGTACTCCCGCATCGCAAACACTAGTTAAATATTATTAACCCCTAATCTGCTGTCCCTAACATCTCCGCAACCTACATTACTGTTATTAACCCCTAATCTGCTGCCACCAAAAAATGCCGCCACTATACTAAAGTTATTAACCCCTAAACCTAACCCTAACTCCCACTAACTTTAATATAATTAAAATAAATCAAATTAAAAATTACTATCATTAACTAAATTATTACTATTTAAAACTAAATACTTACCTATAAAATAAAACCTAAGCTAGCTACAATATAACTAATAGTTACATTGTAGCTATCTTAGGTTTTATTTTTATTTCACAGGCAAGTTTGTATTTATTTGAACTAGGTAGACTAGTAAGTAAATAGTTATTAACTATTTACTAGCTACCTAGTTAAAATAAATTCAAATGTACCTGTAAAATAAAACCTAACCTGTCTTACACTAACACCTAACCTTACACTACAATTAAATAAATTACATTAATTAAATACAATTAACTAAATTACAAAAACAAACACTAAATTACAGAAAATAAAAAAGAAATTATCAAATTTTAAACTAATTACACCTAATCTAATAGCCCTATCAAAATAAAAAAGCCCACCCAAAATAAAAAAAAAACCCTAGCCTAAACTAAACTGCCAATAGCCCTTAAAAAGGCCTTTTGCGAGGCATTGCCCCAAAGAAATCAGCTCTTTTACCTGTAAAAAAAATACAAACAACCCCCCAACAGTAAAACCCACCACCCACACAACCAACCCCCCCAAATAAAATCCTATCTAAATAAACCTAAGCTCCCCATTGCCCTGAAAAGGGCATTTGGATGGGCATTGCCCTTAAAAGGGCATTTAGCTGCCTGATTGGAACAGCCAATAAAATGTGAGCTCAATCCTATTGGCTGATTGGATCAGCCAATAGGATTGAAGTTCAATCCTCTTGGCTGCTTGCATCAGCTGATAGAATTCTATCAGCCAATCAGAATCTAAGGGACGCCATCTTGGATGACATCACTTAAAGGAACCTTCATTCGTCGGGAGTCGTCATACGAAGAGGATGCTCCGCGCCGGATGTCTTGAAGATGGAGCTGCTCCGTGACGGATGGATGAAGATAGAAGATGCCATCTGGATGAAGACCATTCTGCCCGTCTAGAGGACCACTTCTCCCGGCTTGGATGAAGACTTCTCCCGGCTTCGTTGACGATGGATGTCCGGTCTTCAAAACTGTAAGTGGATCTTCAGGGGTTAGTGTTAGTTTTTTTTAAGGGTTTATTGGGTGGGTTTTAGTTTTAGATTAGGGTTTGGGCAGCAATAGAGCTAAATGTTCTTTTAAGGGCAATGCCCATCCAAATGCCCTTTTCAGGGCAATGGCGAGCTTAGGTTTTTTTAGTTAGGGTTTTATTTGGGGGGTTGGTTGTGTGGGTGGTGGGTTTTACTGTTGGGGGTTGTTTGTATTTTTTTTACAGGTAAAAGAGCTGTTTTTTGGGGCAATGCCCCGCAAAAGCCCTTTTAAGGGTAATTTATTTAATTGTAGTGTAAGGTTAGGTGTTAGTGTAAGACAGGTTAGGTTTTATTTTACAGGTAAATTTGTAATTTTTTTAGCTAGGTAGTTAGTAAATAGTTAATAACTAGTAACTATTCTACCTAGTTAAAATAAATACAAATTTATTTGTATTTAGTTATTAATAGTAGGTTTTCTTTAGATTTATTTTAATTATATTTAAGTTAGTGGGTGTTAGGGTTAGAGTTAGACTTAGGTTTAGGGGTTAATAAATTTAGTATAGTGGCGGCGATGTTAGGGACGGCAGATTAGGGGTTAATAATATTTAACTAGTGTTTGCGATGCCGGAGTGCGGCGTTTTAGGGGTTAATATGTTTATTATAGTGGTGGCGATGTCCGGAGCTGCAGATTAGGGGTTAATAAGTATAATGTAGGTGTCAGCGATGTTGGGGGTGGCAGATTAGGGGTGTTTAGACTCAGGGTTCATGTTAGGGTGTTAGGTGTAAACTTAAATTTTGTTTCCCCATAGGAATCAATGGGGCTGCGTTACTGATCTTTACGCTGCTTTATTGCAGGTGTTAGACTTTTTTTCAGTCGGCTCTCCCCATTGATGTCTATGAGGAAATCGTGCACGAGCACGTACAACCAACTCACTGCTGACTTAAGAGGCGCTGGTATTAGAGTGCGGTATGGAGCACAAGTTTTCTCTATGCTCACTTCTTGTCTTTAAACGCTGGGTTATAAAAACCTGTAATACCAGTGCTGTAGGTATGTGAGCGGTGACAATAACATGCAAGTTAGCACTGCACCCCTCATAACGCAAAACTCGTAATCTAGCCGTAGGTTTTATTTTATAGGTAAGTATTTAGTTTTAAATAGGAATAATTTAGTTAATGATAGTAATTTTTATTTAAATTTATTTTAATTATTTTAAAGTTAGTGGGTGTTAGGGTTAGGTTTAGGGGTTAATAACTTTAGTATAGTGGCGGCTACGTTGGGGCAGCAGATTAGGGGTTAATAAATATAATGTAGGTGGCAGCGTAATCTAGCCGTTTGATATATATTGTTGTTTAAATTACATGTTGAATAGACAATATAATAATTGTATCTGGCTAAATGTAGATGATTACTATAAGCTCCTTTTTTATACAACTATATATACAACTAAAAATAAAATTATATATTATGAGGATAACCTTTTCTATTTTCTAGCAAAGCAGCACATTTCTCCATTAGGATATTTAAATGTACTTTGTGTTAATGTTTTAAGCATGCATAAATAAATAAGGAAAATTATCTGCATACAGAACATGTTTGTTAGCACATTTCACCAGCCCCAAAAATGGACCATAAGAGTAATGTTTTATGAGGCTTAGGGGCCAATTTATCACAGCCTGTACTGACCCATATGCAGCCCGTATTGACCCATATGCTGCTCCTTAACTCATCCGCCGCATGTGAAGACGTGGACAGCAATCCGCTCTATTGCATATGATTGGGTTGATTGACACCCCCTGCTTGCGACTGATTGGCTGCAAATCTGCAGGGGGTGACATTGCTCAAGCAGTTCACCAGAACTGCTTGTGCAATGATAAATGCCGACAGCGTATGTTGTTGGCATTTATCGATGTCTGGCGGACATGATCGCTACAGCGGATCATATCTGCCAGACACATGATAAATTGGCTCATATTCTGAAATGTGAAAAGCTGCAGAACTCTTCTGAATTACTTTGACTTGGTACATAAGGTGTTTCATTAACAGTCTAACTTCAAGGCGGATTTGCCACTCTTTGTTTATTATTGACCTCTAAAAAAAAAAAAAATAATAATCTTTCAAAAATAAGAATTTAATGCTCTAACTGCAGAGGTCAAGTAGTATGACAAATAAAGTTCCTGAATTAATACCTCTTAATTGTATTTGTGTTACTAATATTATTATGATGTATTTTTAAAGTGCAGCCAAATTCCATAGCAGTTCAGGTATAATAGAATTAGACATGTGCAGTCGGATTCAGAAAATTTTATATTAATCTGAATATTGCTTAACTAGTCCTAAAGCCTGTGTAAAATTGCCAAAATCCCCATCTACTTGGATCCCCTCCTCCTCCCTCCTTCACTCCCGCCTCTACACTATATTAGCCCCTAAACCACCACATCCCCATTGCAAAAACCTGCTACACTATATTAACCCCTAAACCACCACAACCACATTGCAAAAACCTGCTACACTATATTAACCCCTAAGCCACCACAACCACATCGCAAAAACCTGCTACACTGGGGGGCGGAGCCTGCTCTCAAAGCGGCAAGACATGTCTCTGTGAAGCTCCGTGAGGCTGAGAAGATTTTTGCAAATTATCTATATCAAGGCTACAAAATATTCCACTAATTGGATATATCCGACCTTATATATTGCTTCACTTTGCATATACTCTGAGAGCTGATGTTCTGACTTTGTCTTTGTCTATGTACTTTGGGATGGCTGTGTTGTGGTCTTCTTGCAGGCCCGGAAGTCATCTTAATTCGGGCCTCGTGGAGGTTTTAGAACGCAGGTCCGGGGCTGCCGCATACTAACCCTCCCCCACTGCCGGGGTTACGGTGTCCTAAAATTAGGACTCTTCTCGATATCCACTTACAGAAGGGATTTTCTAGCAAACTTTCAATACCGAAGGAGCTACCAACATTAAACCTTAACCATACACTGAAAATGGAGGCCCTGAACAAATGGGAGTCACGGATGACCCAGCTCATAGAGGAACATTACCGGACTCTGACAAAGGAGCTGTGCGATCTCCTTGTAGCCGCCCCAGTAGCTAAGAGTCTCATACCAGACTGCAAGAACCAGTTTAGCCAAACTAAGGCTGTCAAACCTGCACCGGTCAGAATAAGAAGGGTAACTAGTCAAGCCCCCACCTTCCATTCGGGGTGGAAACTAAAAAGCAGCTGCTTAGGAACTCCCGCACCAGCGCAACACCTGCAGAGCGAGGGCCGCATAACTCCAATCCAGAGCCTCATAAAGGTCCGGAACGTTCCCGGTATAGAGGCCGATACAGAAATCTTGCCCGTCCAGAGCCTCAACAGATCTCATAAGGGAGCATCTGATGGAAATGCAAAGAAATCTCCTGAGACGGCCTATGATGGACACGAGGGGGTAAACCTCTGGGAAGTCCCCGCTACAGGACTGGAGAGAGCGGCTAATTTTCATCTAGTTGCGGGCAATTCCGGCAAAATACAAAAGTACAGGGAGGCCACTGCATTAGGGGATATTGAGGGCTTACTAAGCAAAATACAGTCCCCAGATCTGCATACTCTAACCTTAACCAAGCCGACCAAAGCTGTAGAGACTGAAAGTTACCAGAGACATTACAAGTCAGGAATTGGTTGATCTCAGAACGGTCAGATGGAAATGAGCAGCCGAGTCTGTTTTAAAAATACTGATAAGTACCGGTTTTTACGCTTATTACACTGATCTGCTCACATATAAAATCCTTCAAGATATTATGCTAGGTGGACTTTTGCAGTACCTTACTTTTGGGAGACTTATACTGCCCTACTTTCCCCACCTCAGAGATACCACATCTTTGCTTGTAGTTTTTGTAAGGTAACAGTAATGATAGTTAAAGTGTCCCATGAGAGTGTAACAAATCTCTAATTTGCTTTCTGCTAAGTAATATTGGGGGTTTCTATATTTACTTCATTGCATACCCAAATTGAGCTGTATATGAAGACGAAATAGTCCAATGCATGTAGCTCTGGGAAGGGTGATATGATATGATATGTTTTGTACATACGTTTTGATTCTACTATGTTTATGCACATATTATATTTTATTCTTTATTGTAGTTATTTTCTACATATATTTCCCCTCTATATGTGAGCTGTGAGATAAAACTTGCCTAACATATTTGATATTTTGAAAACTGAGCTCTACTTTTAGTCTAAAATTCCCCCTATGAGCATCTGATTTACTACTCTTTAATCATACAATTGTACTACACTGCATATAATTTATGTGTATATTTCTTACTATGTATATACCTGTACTATGTACAGTCTTTAAGGTCCATAAGATAGCAATTTAAGTTTGCCCCCCAGCTCTTGTAACTAAGCAGTATTAGCAGACAAAGTTTTCTGAGAGTGCAGTAGGGCACGTGAACCCATGCCTGATCTGTGTTTTCTGTTATTTCTGTTTTATGTGACAATGCTTGCCGTTAGGCCTTTACCCCATCTGTTCATTTGTTGTTTATTTGTTTAGTTGTTTTCTCACCCTAAAATATTAGCAATGATGGATCCCTCATCAATATGACTTTTTTCATATTAAATACATATGCAGGCCCAAAAGTGGCCATTTCAAAAACTAATTTTCCTCTAGAATACATGTGTTTTAAGGTACAAGAGTGACCTTATGTGCCACATGAGGAAACCCTCTAAAGTAGAGACTATAAAAGGTTTCAGATTTTCCCCTACTATGTATTCCTTGGTGTATCATATTAACCTATACCTTTGAATGTTTATATGAAGGTCTTGTTATTCATGTTATGTGTTCTTTGGGGTAACCCATTTATGTTGTATTATTCGCACAACCTCAATAAAAATAAAAATTTAAAAAAACAAAAAACAAAAAAAAAAAACCTGCTACACTATATTAACCCCTAAACCACCACAACCACATCGCAAGAACCTGCTACACTATATAACCGGTAAATGGTCACAAACCCCCATCGCAAAAATTTGCTACACTATATTATCTTTTCATAGAGAATCACTAAATTTAGTAGTAATTTGCTGGATTTCCAAGGCTTTAAAAAGCACTAACTAGTGGTTATTCTTCCATTTAAATGTTTTTTATTGAGGTAAAAAAAATTCAAACAACATAACGTAAATTAACATTCAATCGCTCATAACATTTATATAAGGAAAACAATAAAAAGACATTATACTCTGATTATGAAAAGGAAGAATAGCCTCTTTTTATTATACAACACAATTGTTTTACTCCCTACCACAAAAAAAAAAGAGAAAGTGGTGGAATATAATCAGATATTTTCCCCTATATTAGCGATTTTCAATTCCTTGGCAAAGGACTCTATTCCAGACCTTTTTAAAATACTCAGCACTCCAAAAGGGAGTGGAGTATTTGAATTTGTATCTATAATATATGACTGAATACGATTCTTCCATTTCTGAATAAAGCGTTTCATTTTCACCTTTGATTTTATTGTTATGTCATATAATTCCACAATCAGGTGATTATATAAAGCTGTAGAGAATTTTTAAATACTCTGAGTCTTTTTGATTTCCAATATTTGAAAATGAAATTCCTACCTGTCAGTATTATCATATAAATAAATAAAGTATCACTTTGATTTTCAAGGTGTTGAAATAATAAAAATATGTTTAGTTGCAACTGTAGTTTTCTCTTAAGAAGTTTTTTGAGGCAAAAATTTATTTTTTTGCCAACATTTCTGTATTTTAGAACAGTGCCAGACGCAATGCCTAATATCTAAATAATTACATAATTACAAAATAGAGAGATAGAGAGTGGTGATTTTTCTACCCTGGCAAAACTTTTTTGTACCTCATTTTCATTTAAGATTATCTAAAAGAGTAAGCCAATATGAAGTTATTTGTTGAATATTCTTCTATCCTTGCATAATCTTCAAAACTGTATAGAGTGCTGAGATAGACTGATTCCCCACTTTGGGCCAGATTACAAGTGGTGTGCAAAATATCGCTTATGCAGACGCAATATTTGCGATCCACTCAGCTATACCACCGCACGCAAATGTGTGCTGGTATTACAAGTTAGCTGCAATTGCTTGGAAGCTTTGCATTCAAAAGAGAGCGTGCTTCCATAGGCTCCAATGGGAACCTCGTTCTAATGTGGTCAGGTGTGACTGAGAACCTAAAGCAGCAAAGGAGATGTCGCACAACGATGGGATTCAAATATTAAATATATATGTTTGTATATGAATATATACATATATATTTATGGGTTTATAATTGTACATACACATATTAACACACACACACATACAGGGAGTGCAGAATTATTAGGCAAGTTGTATTTTTGAGGATTAATTTTATTATTGAACAACAACCATGTTCTCAATGAACCCAAAAAACTCATTAATATCAAAGCTGAATAGTTTTGGAAGTAGTTTTTAGTTTGTTTTTAGTTATAGCTATTTTAGGGGGATATCTGTGTCTGCTGGTGACTATTACTGTGCATAATTATTAGGCAACTTAACAAAAAACAAATATATACCCATTTCAATTATTTATTTTTACCAGTGAAACCAATATAACATCTCAACATTCACAAATATACATTTCTGACATTCAAAAACAAAACAAAAACAAATCAGTGACCAATATAGCCACCTTTCTTTGCAAGGACACTCAAAAGCCTGCCATCCATGGATTCTGTCAGTGTTTTGATCTGTTCACCATCAACATTGCGTGCAGCAGCAACCACAGCCTCCCAGACACTGTTCAGAGAGGTGTACTGTTTTCCCTCCTTGTAAATCTCACATTTGATGATGGACCACAGGTTCTCAATGGGGTTCAGATCAAGTGAACAAGGAGGCCTGTCATTAGATTTTCTTCTTTTATACCCTTTCTTGCCAGCCACGCTGTGGAGTACTTGGACGCGTGTGATGGAGCATTGTCCTGCATGAAAATCATGTTTTTCTTGAAGGATGCAGGCTTCTTCCTTTACCACTGCTTGAAGAAGGTGTCTTCCAGAAACTGGCAGTAGGACTGGGAGTTGAGCTTGACTCCATCCTCAACCCGAAAAGGCCCCACAAGCTCATCTTTGATGATACCAGCCCAAACCAGTACTCCACCTCCACCTTGCTGGCGTCTGAGTCGGACTGGAGCTCTCTGCCCTTTACCAATCCAGCCACGGGCCCATCCATCTGGCCCATCAAGACTCACTCTCATTTCATCAGTCCAGAGATATTTCTTGGCCCAGTCTTGACGTTTCAGCTTGTGTGTCTTGTTCAGTGGTGGTCGTCTTTCAGCCTTTCTTACCTTGGCCATGTCTCTGAGTATTGCACACCTTGTGCTTTTGGGCACTCCAGTGATGTTGCAGCTCTGAAATATGGCCAAACTGGTGGCAAGTGGCATCTTGGCAGCTGCACGCTCGACTTTTCTCAGTTCATGGGCAGTTATTTTGCGCCTTGGTTTTTCCACACGCTTCTTGCGACCCTGTTGACTATTTTGAATGAAACGCATGATTGTTCGATGATCACGCTTCAGAAGCTTTGCAATTTTAAGAGTGCTGCATCCCTCTGCAAGATATCTCACTATTTTTTACTTTTCTGAGCCTGTCAAGTCCTTCTTTTGACCCATTTTGCCAAAGGAAAGGAAGTTGCCTAGTAATTATGCACACCTGATATAGGGTGTTGATGTCATTAGACCACACCCCTTCTCATTACAGAGATGCACATCACCTAATATGCTTAATTGGTAGTAGGCTTTCGAGCCTATACAGCTTGGAGTAAGACAACATGCATAAAGAGGATGATGTGGTCAAAATACTCATTTGCCTAATAATTCTGCACTCCCTGTATATACAGTATATATATATATATATTTATATACACGTTAATTGGAGTAGCCTTGTTAATCCAGAGATTTAGATATAAAAAAACAAGAGTATTGCATTGAGCAATAATACTTTTTTATTGGACTAACTATATTATAGGTAGACAAGCTTTCGGAAGAGTTCCTTCCTTTCTCAAGTCTGAATTCAGTATGGTCAGTATTGCTTCAGACTTGGGAAAGGAAGGAACTCTTCCAAAAGCTTGTCTACTTATAAATGTTTAGTTAAAGAGAGAGGCGTCCTTGAAATGTATACAACATCTTTCCTCCCTGGGAGTTATAGTTCCAGTTCCAGTGCAGGAACAGGGTCTCGGGTTTACTCCAACCTATTTGTGGTTCCCAAAAAAGAGGGAACTTTCCATCCTATTCTAGACTTGAAGTGTCTAAACAAGTTTCTCAAAGTTCCATCCTACATGATAGAGACTATACGCACCATACTTCCTTTAGTACAAGAGGGTCAGTTCATGACAACCATAGACCTAAAGGATCTTCATGTTCCTATTCACATGGATTTGTCTTTCTGGACAAACATTTCCAGTTTGTGGCCCTTCCATTTAGTCTAGCCACAGCTCCCAGAATTTTTTCAAATGTTATGGGGGCTCTTTTGGCAGTGATCCATTCTCGTGGAATTGCTGGGGCACCCTACCTGGACGACATATTGGTTCAGGCGCCATCTTTTCAACAAGCAAAATCTCACACAGAGATATTGTTGTCTTTTCTTTGTTCCCACCGATGGAATGTGAATCTTGAAAAAAGCTCCCTTTCCCCTGCTACAAGAGTAGTGTTCTTAGGGACCATAATAGATTCTCTATTGATGAAGATTTTTCTGACAGATGTCAGGAAAAACAAAATAATTTCCTCTTGCCTCTCTCTTCAGGCTACTGCTCATCCTTCAGTGGCTCAATGTATGGAGGTAATCGGTCTGATGGTGGCTTCCATGGACATCATTCCTTTTGCTTGATTCCATTTGAGAGCTCTTCAGTTGTGCATGCTCAGACAATGGAATGGTGACCATGCAGATCTATCTCAGAGTATAGAGTTAGATCAGTCATCAAGGGATTCTCTCCCATGGTGGATTTCTCAGAAACATCTGTCTTAGGGCACATGCTTTCGGAGACCTTCCTGGGTGATCGTGACCATGGATGCCAGCCTGCTGGGCTGGGGAGCAGTCTGGAGCTTGTTAAAAGATCAGGGCCTTTGGACTCGAGAGGAGTCTGCTTTTTTTATTGGCTTGGCCTCAGTTGTCCTCAGACCAGTTTATCAGGTTCCAGTCAGACAACATAACCTCTGTGGCTTCAATTACCAGGGAGGAACTCTGAATTCCTTAGCCATGAAGGAGGTTATTCAGATTCTTCAATGGGCAGAAACCCACAATTGCTGTCTATCTGTCATCCACATTCCAGGAGTAGATAACTGGGAAGCGGATTTTATGAGCAGACAGACTTTTCATCCCGGGGGGTGGGAACTCCATCCAGAGGTCTTTTCCAACTTAGTCCTCAAATGGGGGTGTCGGAGTTAGATCTAATGGCTTGCTGTCAGAACGCCAAGCTTCCAAGGTACGGTTCAAGGTCAAGAGATCCACATGCTGTTCTGATAGATGCTGTTACGGTTACCCTTAGTCTCGCTGAGAGATGGACCGCTTAGTAGCCTGGATTCCTATTGCTGAAGAGGGGAGAAACTGCTTTCCATAGTATTCTATATGAGTCTCGCAAATGTAGAATAATCCCCCTTAGCTGTAGTACAGCTAGGATACCCTTCTGCCCACAAAAACGAGTCAACGCTGCGATTGAGGGACAACCAAGAACTGAGGACTGGGATGCCCAGCCTGCTTTTTATTTAGGTTACATGCACACAGGGCACTCCCAGGGGGGGAAGCATAAAATCCCCCATCACACATTTAGACAAAGCCCTTGGACAGGCCACCGCAGATAACAAGTACACACAAGAAAACAATTGAGTCCTTCTTATCACCTAGCAGTGAATGCTTATCACAAACTTAATTACAGTACACAATATGCTAGGAAACCTGCCTCAGAAAATAGTTTTCTCAAAACTGAACAGAGTTAACCCTTTATGAAATAATACTTGTTACAGTTTTCTTGGAGCCCTTCTTAGGCGCTGGCTTGGCTGGTTCAGGCATTGCTGCTGGGAAATAAGTTTCTTCACAACAAAATAACTAATGCTTCTGTAACAGTGCTCCCTTTCTGTGGAACACTCTGGCAGACACGGTCTGACCCCTTTTCGGGGCAGACTAAGGCTGTCCAGACCGCTGGTTATGCGGGGCTGAGGTCGGTTTGTCTGGACAACCCGTCGGCGTTGCCATTCTGTTTCCCAGGTCTGTAAGTAATGGTGAAATTGAAGGGTTGCAACGATAAACTCCAACGTAATAGCCTGCCATTATCTCCAGAGACCCGGTTCAGCCACACCAACGGGTTATGGTCGGTGACCAGAGTGAACTCCTGCCCATATAAATAGGGAGTCAATTTCTTTAATGCCCACACCAAAGCCAAACACTCCTTTTCGACCGCTGCATAGCTGACTTCGCGGGGCAGGAGCTTCCGGCTGATGTAGGCAACTGGATGCTCCCCTCCATCTTCGCCTACTTGGCTGAGGACGGCTCCCAGCCCGAACATGGAAGCATCTGTGTGGACGATAAAACGTTTGTTAAGGGCTGGAGCCGCCAAGACAGGAGCGTTAATTAGAGCATTTTTGAGAGCCTGGAAAGCCGTTTCACAGTGGGGAGACCACAGGACCTGTCGAGGTAAGTTCTTCTTGGTCAAGTCAGTCAGGGGTTTGGCAAGTGTGCTGTAGTCTGGTACGAACCGTCTATAGTACCCTGCCGTGCCCAGGAAGGCTAGGACCTGAGTCTTAGTGATGGGGGTGGGCCAATTGGCGACAGCTTCTATCTTGGCCGGCTCTGGTCGCTGCTTTCCACACCCCACCCGGTGACCCAGGTACTGTACCTCGGCCATCCCAAAGTGGCATTTTTCTGGCTTCAGAGTCAGGCCAGCAGCCCGGATCTGATCCAGAACCATTCCTATGTGAGCTAAGTGGTCCTCCCATGACTCACTGTGGATCGCTATGTCGTCCAGGTAGGCGCAAGCAAAACTCTGGAAGCCATCCAGGAGCCTATCCACCAAGCGCTGGAATGTAGCTGGGGCATTCTTCATCCCAAACGGCATTACCCTAAACTGATATAAGCCGAATGGGGTGACGAATGCCGACTTGGGGATAGCCTCCGGGGCCAGGGGAATCTGCCAGTAACCTTTGCAGAGGTCAATAGTGGTCAGGTAATTTCCCCTGGCTATACGATCGAGTAGCTCGTCTACCCTGGGCATAGGGTAAGCGTCCGTCACGGTCTTTTCATTGAGCCTCCGATAGTCTACGCAGAACCGGGTGGTCCCATCTTTCTTGGGCACCAAGACAACTGGGGAGGCCCAGGGACTATCGGAGGGCTCAATTACCCTGAGTTGGAGCATCTCATCGATCTCCTTCTTCATTCCTATCCTAACTGCTTCGGGGATTCGGTACGGAGCCTGGCGCAAGGGAGCTTGTCCCGGAGTATCTACCTGGTGGGTGGTTAAAGTAGTGTACCCTGGCTTCGGGGAGAAGGTGAGGTGTTTGGACTGTAGGAGTTGGTTGAGCTGCTCCCTTTCAGTGGGGCTAAGTCGGTCTCCTATCTGAACCTGAGCCACTATACCTGTGGTGAGACTTTTTTCTAATAGGTCTGGAATGGGTAGACTGTCGGGGCCTTCCTGAGGGGAACAACATACGGCCGTCACGTTCTCTGGTCGCTCAAAATATTCCTTGAGCATGTTTACATGGAATGTCTTTCTAAGATTGTTGTCGTGGCAGCTAGCTATCACATAAGTGGTGTCTCCCCTTTTCTCTACGATCTGGTAGGGGCCCTGCCAGGACGCCTGCAATTTGTCTGTCTTCACCGGCTTAAGTACTAACACCTTTTGTCCTATGGTAAAGATTCTCTTTCGGGCCCCCCGATCGTACCATACTTTCTGTCTTCTCTGGGCCGACTGGAGATTAGCCCGCACGGATTTGGCTAATTGCTCCATTCGGTCCCTGAGTTCCAGCACGTATGGCACAATGGGGACACCGTCAGTCTCCATCTCTCCCTCCCAGTGCTCCCGGATCAGGTTTAGGGGTCCCCGTACCTTTCTTCCGTAGAGCAACTCGAAGGGAGAGAACCCTGTCGTTTCCTGGGGCACCTCCCGATAAGCAAAAAGGAGGTGCGGCAGGAAGCGTTCCCAGTCTCGGTATTCCTGAGTGAACGTCTTGAGCATTTGCTTGAGGGTCCCATTGAACCTCTCACACAGCCCGTTCGTCTGGGGGTGGTATGGGGAGCTCAGGAGGGACTTAATTTTGCAAACCTGCCAGAGTTGTTGGGTCAATTCAGCCGTAAATTGGGTGCCTCGGTCGGATAGGATTTCTTTTGGAAATCCTACCCGGGAGAACACCTGTACTAGTGCATTCGCTACCGTATCCGCTTGTATGTTGGATAGGGCGACAGCCTCTGGGTACCTGGTAGCGTAGTCCACTACGGTAAGAATGTAGCGCTTACCGGAGGGACTAGGGGTAGCCAGTGGTCCCACTAGGTCAATAGCAACCCGGCTGAAGGGTTCCTCTACAATGGGCATATTTACTAGATGGGCTTTAGGGTGATCGCCTCGCCTTCCTACTCGTTGACACACATCGCAGGTGTTACAGTAAGTTCTAACGTCAGCGTGTACCCCTGGCCAAAAGAACGTGTGAGTAATGCGGTGTAGGGTACGGGTTACAGCTAGGTGGCCTGCTAAGGGGATGTCATGGCCTATCTTGAGGATTTCTTGACGGTATTTGTGGGGCACTACCAGCTGTCGCCTACGCTGTCCCCTTTTCTCTGTCCAGCGGTATAGTTTCCCTTTTTCCCATAAGAATGTTTCATTATCTGCCCCGCCCCCTCCGGTCTCTGCTCGTTCCCGGTACTTTTGTAAGGTCGGGTCAGTCTTAGACTCTGTCTCGAAAGCATCTGGGGTGTCCCAGGGTATGGGGCCTAACATGTCAGGCAATGTCGGGGTAGGTCTTACCTGTGTCTCCCGCACTGGTGAGAGTTCTCGCTCCGTCCGGGCTTGGGCCCGTGTAGTCACTGGGTCCGCCTCGTTGTTGCATACTGGAGCATAGGCAGAAGTCATGGGGCCCAAATCATTGCCCAGTAGTACTTCGGCAGGTAAATTATCCATTATGCCCACGTTCACAGCCCCCTTTCCCGCTCCCCAATCAAGATGCACTTTAGCTGTTGGAATTTTGTACACATCCCCCCCCGCCACTCTAACGGCCACAGTCTGTCCAGATCGCTTGTGCTCCGGCACCAAATGACGCTGTACCAGCGTGATAGTAGCCCCTGTGTCTCTCAATCCCTCGGTAGATCGCCCCTCGAGCCATACCTTCTGCCGATGGTGCTGGCGGTTATCTGAGGCAGCATATACAGGGTCCGCCTCGTGAAGCGGCCCCAAATATTCCTCCATAGGGGCCTCTTGGTTAACACAGAGGGTCCGGGCTGGACGATATGCCCCAGAGGGGTAATTGTAATTCCTGGGTGTCTGGTGCGTATTAAGGGGGCAGCTAGCCATGAAATGCCCTGGTTGCTTGCATCGGTGGCAAGTCGGTCTGGGACGCTCAGAGCTGTTATTGGGTGGTCCTGAGTGTCGGGCGGGCCCTGCGGGCACCGGGGCTCGGAATTCAGCACGAGGGGGTGCACGGTAAACCTCTCTGGGTTCGTGAAGACGGGAGTCATAATGTTCATCGGCCAATTTGGCTGCTTCTTCTAAGGTAGAAGGTCGCCTGTCTCGCAGCCATTCCTTCCCTTGCTGTTCCATGCCATTATAAAAATGTTCTAAGAGAAACAATTGTAAAATTTCCTCACCAGTCACCGCTTTACTTCCGCTCATCCAGTGATTTGCCGCTCTCCGCATTCGGTGCGCCCATTCCATATGGGTATCGTTAGGCTTCTTTTTCGTGCCCCGAAACTGTCGGCGATACGCGTCCGGAGTTACTGCGTACCGTCGCAACAGTGTCTCCTTAACTAGCTCATACTGTGTCACTTCCTCAGAACCCAGAGTACGAAAGGCTTCCAGGGCTCGCCCGGATAGTTTCCCAGACAATATCGTGGGCCACTCCCTGTTGGGAATCTGGTGCAGGGCACATTGCCTTTCGAAGTCCGCCAAATATTCATCAATCCCTGTCTCGCTCTCTAGGAAGGGTCGAAATGCCGCATAGGGTATCTTGGGCCTCCCAGCATTTTCTACAGGGATGATTACCTGCGGGGCTTCAGCATTGCGGTGTGCGTTCGCTAGGTTGAGTTCGTGGGCTCGAGTCTCTCGTATATCCTTGTCCGCTTCCGCCATCAACTGCTGTACCAATTCCATGGAGGGGTTCGGCCCGTACAGTGAGAGCCTCTCCCGAACAATCCTGGTTTTTTCGTCACTAATCGTGGTCAGTGTTTCCGCCATTGTGAAGCTCTGATCCAGTTCGGTCAATTCTGCGATCAGCTCTCTCCTCGGCCGGTTGCTGGCGTACCCCCCTCTGCTTTCAAGTAAATCCTTTAGGGTTGTACGCTTCAATTTTTTGTAAGCGCTCTCCATCCGTTCTGTACCTCTCCTAGGAAATCCAGGAAAAATCCCACCGCTGCCGCCAAATGTTACGGTTACCCTTAGTCTCGCTGAGAGATGGACCGCTTAGTAGCCTGGATTCCTATTGCTGAAGAGGGGAGAAACTGCTTTCCATAGTATTCTATATGAGTCTCGCAAATGTAGAATAATCCCCCTTAGCTGTAGTACAGCTAGGATACCCTTCTGCCCACAAAAACGAGTCAACGCTGCGATTGAGGGACAACCAAGAACTGAGGACTGGGATGCCCAGCCTGCTTTTTATTTAGGTTACATGCACACAGGGCACTCCCAGGGGGGGAAGCATAAAATCCCCCATCACACATTTAGACAAAGCCCTTGGACAGGCCACCGCAGATAACAAGTACACACAAGAAAACAATTGAGTCCTTCTTATCACCTAGCAGTGAATGCTTATCACAAACTTAATTACAGTACACAATATGCTAGGAAACCTGCCTCAGAAAATAGTTTTCTCAAAACTGAACAGAGTTAACCCTTTATGAAATAATACTTGTTACAGTTTTCTTGGAGCCCTTCTTAGGCGCTGGCTTGGCTGGTTCAGGCATTGCTGCTGGGAAATAAGTTTCTTCACAACAAAATAACTAATGCTTCTGTAACAGATGCTCTGCGGTTTCTTGGGTTTTCAGGTTGGCATACCTGTTTCCTCCATTTGCTCTCCTTCCATGAGTCATTACTCATATCAAACAGTAGAGGGTGTTGGTGATTCTAATAGCCCCTGCATGGCATCGCAGGATCTGGTTTGCAGACCTAGTGGAGATGTCATCTCTTCCACCTTGGAGACTACCTATGAGGAAGGACCTCCTGATTCAGGGTCCCATCCTTCATCCAAATCTTGTTTCTCTGAAGCTGACTGCTTGGAGATTGAACGCTTAATTCTGTCTAAGAGTGGTTTTTCTGAGTTTGTCATTGAGACCATGGTTCAGGCTTGCAAGCCTGTTACTAGAAAGATTTACCATAATATATAGCGTAAATATCTTTATTGGTTTGAATCCAAGGGCTACTCTTGGATTAGAATTACAATTCCTAGAATTTTATCTTTTTTTCAGGAAGGCCTGGAGAAGGGATTGTTAGTCAGTACCCTGAAGGGTCAGATTTCTGCTTCATCAGTTTTACTACATAAACATTTGGCGGATGTGCCAGATGTGCAATCTTTTTGTCAGGCCTTGATCAAAATCAGGCAAAATCAGACAGAAGTCTGTTGCACCTCTTTGGAGCCTTAACCTTGTTCTTCAAGTTTTACAGCTGGCTCAGATTAAACCGTTGCATTCCATAGAAATTAAGTTGTTATCTTGGAAGGTTTTGTTTCTTGTTGCTATCTCTTCTGCTCGAAGAGTCTCAGAACTCTCAGATCTGAAGTGTGATTCCCCTTATCTTATTTTTCATGCCAATAAGGTAATTCTTTGTACTAGGTTAGGTTTCCTTCCTAAGGTTGTTTCTAATAGAAATATCAATCAGGAAATTGTTGTTCCCTCTCTGTGTCCTAATCCTAGTTCCAAAGAACGTTTGTTACACAATTTGGATGTTGTACGTGTTTTTAAATTCTACTTACAGGCGACAAAGGATTTTCCTCTGACCTCTTTGTCTGTTTCTCTAGGAAACGTAAAGGTCAGAAAGCTACTGCTACTACTCTTTCTTTTTGGTTACAAAGTATAATAAGTTTGGCTTATGAGACTGCTGGACAGCAGCCTCCTGAGAGAATTACGGCTCATTCCACAAGAGCTGTTTCCTCTTCTTGGGCTTTCAAAAATGAAGCTTCTGTATAACAAATTTGCAAGCCAGCAACTTGGTCTTCTCTACATACTTTTTCAAAATTTTCAAAATTTGATAATTTTGCTTCGGCTGAGGCTTCTTTTGGGAGAAAGTTTCTTCAAGCGGTGGTGCCTTCTGTTTAGGACTGCCTGTCTTGTCCCTCCCTATTTATCCATGTCCTCTAGCTTGGGTATTGGTTCCCAACAGTAATTACTCAAGCCGCGGACTCACCATATTTTAGGAAAGAAAAACAAAATGTATGCTTACCTGATAATTTTTTTTTATTTCCAGATATAGTGAGTCCATGACCCTACCCTTTATTTTAAGACAGTTGTTCTTTTGACTATAACCTCAGGCACCTCTACACCTTGTGTTACTCCTTTTTCTCCATTTCCCTTCAGTCGAATGACAGTTTAACTGTGGTGCTCTTTGCTTCCTCCTGCTGGCCAGGAGTGATATTCCTGACAGTAATTACTCAAGCCGTGGACTCACCAAATCCGAAAATAAATACATTTATCAGGTAAGCATAATTTTTGTTTTAATACCCAAATTCTGGATTTTTTTTTAAAAAAAGCATTTCTTTTCCTGATTAATCACAAAATTTCCTATTTGAATATGTTACACTTATAACCTGAAATGGCTCCAAATTCTTTCATTAGCAGTGGGTTATTCTTACTAAAAATCATTGTAATATGCAGCATCATCATTTTAAAAGGATTTTAACTTTTCTTTCTTTAAATTTTTTAACTTAATTTGTACAGGGTCCATTACTTTCTGTCACAGAACCACAAGGAGGCTGTTTTCTCTACATTAAGGTAAAGGGAAACATTTTCCTTTGGCGTGGTTGCTAGGAGACACCGGCTTTAGCTTCAGTCAGTATATTGCACATACTCAGGAGAGGACTTTTGCATTCCTGTAGGGGCATGTGAGCAAGGAGTCCATATCTGGTTTCCCCTTTTTACTCTTAGGGAGATCCTAGTGTAATTTGCATAAAAAAAAGAAAATAGAGAGATGCACTTAACTGACACCGAACAAAGGCTTCTCTACAAGGCAAGTGCCACTTAGGGGCCTGTTTATCAAGCCGTCAACCGCAAATACGCTGGAATTCCACAGCGTAATTGTGGAGAGCTTGATTCCCCTTATTTTTCAAAGCCTACAGACTGGCAAAAGTAGAAATCTGTGACGTAACATACGATCCGCCGGTCTCTGTCCGACACAGATCGATGCTTGCGTCACTACAGATGTTCTAAATGCAAATTTGGCACTATCTGACTACTTTTGCTAGTTAACAAATAACTAGCAGGTACGCTCGCCACTATTCCAGCCCAGCGTACCTGGTTTTCAATCCGTCGCCCTGGAGGCAGCGGATGCCCTAGGAATCAATGGGAGTCTGAAAGCAGCGAAAGCTCATGTTCGCTGCTGCCCGATATCCCATTGATTCCTATGGGAGAATAAAAGTTATGTTTACACCTAACACCCTAACATAACCCCCGAGTCTAAATACCCCTAATCTGCCGCCCCCTACACCGCCGCTCGCCGCTACTTACATTATATTTATTAACCCCTAATCAGCCGCCCGACACCGTCGCCACCTACATTATACTTATTAACCCCTAATCTGCTGCCCCTACACCACCGCCACCTAAATAAAGTTATTAACCCCTAAACCGCCAGCCCCCCACATCGGCATAAACTAAATTAACCTATTAACCCCTAAACCTAACAACCCGCTAACTTTATATTAAATATTAACTCATCCTTATCTTATAATAATTTTAAACTTACCTTTAAAATTACATTAAACTATATTAAACTAATAATTAACCTACCCTAACTATTATTATAAAATTATATTAAACTATATTAAACTAATAATTAACCTACCCTAACTATTGTAATAAAATTACATTAAACTATATTAAATTAATAATTAATGTAACCTAACTATTTTAATAAAAATACATTAAACTATATTAAATTAATAATTAATCTAACCTTACTTTTAAACTAAAATTACATTAAACTATATTAAAATAAAAATTAATCTAACCTAACTTTTATACTAAAATTACATAAAACTACAAATTAAAATAACTATATTATATATTTAAACACCTAACCCTACTCAAATAATTTAAATCTACACTAAAAAATTACTAAGTTACCAAAAACTAACAACTAAGTTACAAAAAATAACAAACACTAAGTTACACAAAAAAATAAACACTAAGTTACACTGTTGGGGGAGTATTTGTATTTTTTTTTACAGGTAAAAAAGCTGATTTCTTTGGGGCAATGCCCTGCAAAAGGCCCTTTTAAGGGCTATTTGTAGTTTATTGTAGGTTAGGGGTTTTTTTTTATTGGGGGGGGGGTTAATTTCATAGGGTCCTTACATTAGGTGTAATTAGTTTAAATCTTTGATAATTTATTTTTTATTTTTTGTAACTTAGTGTTTATTTTTTGTGTAACCTTCGGCTAGATGACGAGTTTTGCGTTAGAGGCTATGCAGTGCTAACAAGCAGTTTATGCTCACCGCTCACTTACAGACAGCGCTAGTACTACGGGTTTTTACAAACCCTGCATTAAAAGACAAGAAGTGAGCATTGAGAAAAATTTTGCTCATTACCGCACTCCTATACCAGCGCTGCTTAAAGGGATAGTCTAGGACAAAATAAACTTTCACTAACCCCTTGAATAAACTAACACTAACCCCTTGAAGATCACCTTACCGGGAGAAGTCTTCATCCAACCGGGCTGAAGTCCTCAACGAATCTGGCAGAAGTGGTCCTCCAGACGGGCAGAAGTCTTCATTCAGACGGCATCTTCTCTTTTCATCCATCCGGCACGGAGCAGGTCCATCTTCAAGACATCGGGCGCGGAGCATCCTCTTCTTACGATCGCCACTGGAAAATGAAGGTTCCCTTTAAGTGACGTCATCCAAGAAGGTGTCCCTTACATTCCGATTGGCTGATAGAATTCTCAGCCAATAGGATTGAGCTTTAATCCTATTGGCTGATCCTATCAGCCAATAGGATTGAGCTTGCATTCTATTGGCTATTAAAATCAGCCAATAGAATGCAAGCTCAATCCTATTGGCTGATTGGATCAGCCAATAGGATTAAAGCTCAATCCGTTTGGCTGATTGCAACAGCCAATATGATTTTTTCCCCTTTAATTCCTTTTGGCTGAAAGAATCAGCCAATCGGAATGTAAGGGACACCATCTTGGATGATGTCACTTAAAGGGAAACTTCATTCTTCAGCGACCATCGGAAGAAGAGGATGCTCCGCGCAGGATGTCTTGAAGATGGACCTGCTCCGCGCCGGATGGATGAAGATAGAAGATGCCATCTGGATGAAGACTTCTGCCCGCTTGGATGAAGACTTCTGCCGGCTCCGATGAGGACTTCTGCCTGCTTGGATGAAGACTTCTGCCAGCTTGGATGAAGACTTCTGCCTGCTTCGATGAGGACTTCTGCCCGCTTGCATGAAGACTTCTGCCCGCTTGGATGAAGACTTCTGCCCGTTTGGATGAAGACTTCTGCCGGCTGGATGAGGATGATGTCCGGTCTTAGAAAATTGTAAGTGGATCGTCGGGGGTTAGTGTTAGGTTTTTTTTAGGGTTTATTGGGTGAGTTTTATTTTTAGCTTAGAGTTTGGGCAATGTAAAAGAGCTAAATGCCCTTTTCAGGGCAATGGTTAGCTTAGGTTTATTTAGATCGGTTTTTATTTGGGGGGTTTGGTTGTGTGGGTGGTGGGTTTGTCAGTATATAGCTGGGTTATAGTACAATTTATTTAATAATTATTCTTTAAAATAACCCTCAATTAAAATGCATATACGAAACAATTAAAATCAATATTTATTCCTAAATTCTTTACGATAAGTTAAAGTTACAAACAAAATGAATTATATTTATAGAAAGCAGATTATGAATCAAATGATACCACTTATTCTATTATAATATTCTATATAAAGATCATAAAAATATACCTTTACAATTTACCTTATTCACAATAATCGCATTAAAATAAAACAATAAAATGTTAGAATCTTCTGTTATTAATCAATAATTCTAGTTAAGTGCCCAATATGGATTGCCAAATTACTATGCTTAATTAATAACTACCAGGAATTTAATCACAATAACCAGTTTATGTACAGTTCTGAAAGAGTTCACTATAATGACTGAATTATAAATCTGGGGAGTGATCAAATATACGGCGCAGGTTTCGGCGCAAGCGTGGGAACCTGCGCCACCCATAATTTCACCTCGCACATCGGAGTATTACATAAACCCCGCTGGCAGTTCATAAAGCGCTGTAAGTCTGATAAACTAGCGATGTCCAGAAATGAGCGTAAATACAAATTTCTGGAGTCGCCAGTGACTTACGGCACTTTAGAAACTGCCGGCGCCTAAGAAAAGTAAAGAAAATAGCAAATCTCCCGTAAAAGTCTAACACGTCTCCCAAAAATAAGCCAGACGCGTAAAACCCCTATATCCGCAATCCCCCCTCTCATTACTAATATTAAATGTATTAACCCCTAGACCGACAACCCCCCACAAGGCAATATTCCTATTTAAACTATTAACCCCTATATCCACCATCAAACCCACACCGCAAGTAATAACTAAATTATTAACCCCTAAACCGCCATAGCCCACAACACAATTAACCTATTCAAGTATTAACCCCCTAAACCGCCATAGCCCACATAGCCTATTAAATGTATTAACCCCTAATCTGCCGCCACAAACGTCGCCGCCACTATAATAAAGTTATTAACCCCTAAACCTAAGTCTAACCCTAACCCTAACACCCCCCCTAACTTAAATATTATTTAAATAAATCTTAATAAATTTACTATTATTAACTAACGGCTAGATTTAGAGTTCTGCGGCCAAAGGGGTGCGTTAGCTACGCGTGCTTTTTTTCTCCCGCACCTTTTAAATACCGCTGGTATTTAGAGTTCACAGAAGGGCTGCATTAGGCTCCAAAAAAGGGAGCGTAGAGCATATTTACCGCCACTTCAACTCTCGATACCAGCGGTGCTTACGGACACGGCCAGCTTCAAAAACGTGCTTGTGCACGATTCCCCCATAGAAAACAATGGGACAGTTTGAGCTGAAAAAAAACCAAACACCTGCAAAAAAGCAGCGTTCAGCTCTTAACACAGCCCCATTGTTTCCTATAGGGAAACACTTCCTAAGTCTGCACCTAACACCCTAAGATGTACCCCGAGTCTAAACACCCCTAACCTTACACTTATTAACCCCTAATCTGCCACCCCCGCTATCGCTGACCCCTGCATATTATTATTAACCCCTAATCTGCCGCTCCGTACACCGCCGCAACCTACGTTATCCCTATGTACCCCTAATCTGCTGCCCCTAACACCGCCGACCCCTATATTATATTTATTAACCCCTAATCTGCCGCCCCCAACGTCGCCGCCACCTACCTACAATAATTAACCCCTAATCTGCTGACCGGATCTCACCGCTACTATAATAAATGTATTAACCCCTAAAGCTAAGTCTAACCCTAACCCTAACACCCCCCTAACTTAAATATAATTTAAATCTAACAAAATAAATTAACTATTATTAAATAAATTATTCCTATTGAAAGCTAAATACTTACCTGTAAAATAAACCCTAATATAGCTACAATATAAATTATAATTATATTGTAGCTATTTTAGGATTAATATTTATTTTACATGCAACTTTGTAATTATTTTAACCAGGTACAATAGCTATTAAATAGTTAATAACTATTTAATAGTTACCTAGTTCAAATAATTACAAAATTACCTGTAAAATAAATCCTAACCTAAGTTACAATTAAACCTAACACTACACTATCAATAAATAAATTAAATAAAATACCTACAATTACCTACAATTAAACCTAACACTACACTATCAATAGATCCGGTCGGCAGATTAGGGGTTAATTATTGTAGGTAGGTGGAGGCGACGTTGGGGGCGGCAGATTAGGGGTTAATAAATATAATATAGGGGTCAGCGGTGTTAGGGGCAGCAGATTATGGGTACATAGGGATAACGTAGGTGGTGGCGGTGTACGGAGCGGCAGATTAGGGGTTAATAATAATATGCAGGGGTCAGCGATAGCGGGGGCGGCAGATTAGGGGTTAATAAATATAATATAGGGGTCGGCGGTATTAGGGGCAGCAGATTAGGGGTACATAGGGATAACGTAGGTGGCGGCGGTGTGCGGTCGGCAGATTAGGGGTTAATAATTGTAGGTAGGTGGCGGCGACGTTGGGGGCGGCAGATTAGGATTTAATAAATATTATGTAGGTGTCGGGGGTATTAGGGGCAGCAGATTAGGGGTACATAAGTATAACGTAGCTGGCGGCGGTGTGCGGTCGGCAGATTAGGGGTTAAAAAAATGTAATCGAGTGGTGGCGATGTGGGGGGGCCTCGGTTTAGGGAAACATAGGTAGTTTATGGGTGTTAGTATACTTTAGAGCACAGTAGTTAAGAGCTTTATAAACCGGCGTTAGCCCAGAAAGCTCTTAACTACTGACTTTTTTCTGCGGCTGGAGTTTTGTCGTTAGATTTCTAACGCTCACTTCAGCCACGACTCTAAATACCGGCGTTAGAAAGATCCCATTGAAAATATAGGATACGCAAATGGCGTAGGGAGATCTGCGGTATGGAAAAGTCGCGGCTGCAAAGTGAGCGTTAGACCCTTTCCTGACTGACTCCAAATACCAGCGGGCGGTAAAAACCAGCGTTAGGAGCCTCTAACGCTGATTTTGACGGCTACCGCCAAACTCTAAATCTAGGCCTTTATTATTCCTATTTAAAACTAAATACTTACCTATAAAATAAACTCTAAGATAGCTACAATATAATTAATAAATTACATTGTAGCTATTTTAGGATTTATTTTTATTTTACAGGCAACTTTGTATTTATTTTAACAAGGTACAATAGTTATTAAATAGTTATTAACTATTTAATAGCTACCTAGTTAAAATAAATACAAATTTACCTGTAAAATAAATCCTAACCTAAGTTACAATTACACCTAGCACTACACTATCATTAAATAAATTAAATTAATGAACTACAATTACCTAAAATTAAATACAATAAAATAAAATAAACTAAAGTACAAAAAACAAACAAACACTAAATTACAGAAAATAAAAAATTACAAGACGTTTAAACTAATTACACCTAATCTAAGCCCCTAATAAAATAAAAAAGCCCCCCAAAATAATAAAATTCCCTACCCTGTACTAAATTACAAATAGCCCTTAAAAGGAATTTTTGCGGGGCATTGCCCCAAAGTAATCAGCTCTTTTACCTGTAAAAAAAGAAATACAACCCCCCAACATTAAAACTCACCACCCACACACCCAACCTTACTCTAAAACCCACCCAATCCCCCCTTGATAACACCTAACACTAACCCCTTGAAGATCACCCTACCTTGAGCCGTCTTCACCCAGCTGAGCAGAAGTCTTCATTCGATCCGGGCAGAAGTCTTCATCGAATCCGGGCAGAGGTCCTCCAGACGGGCAGAAGTCTTCATCCAAGCGGCATCTTCTATCTTCTTCCATCCGACGAGGAGCGGCTCCATCTTGAAGACATCCGACGCGGAGCATTCTCTTCGCTCGATGTCCAACTGAAGAATGAAGGTTCCTTTAAATGACATCATCCAAGATGGTGTCCCTTCAATTCCTGATTGGCTGATAGAATTCTATCAGCCAATCGGAATTAAGGTAGGAAAAATCCTATTGGCTGATGCAATCAGCCAATAGTATTGAAGTTCAATCCAATTGGCTGATCCAATCAGCCAATACGATTGACCTTGCATTCTATTGGCTGTTCCAATCAGCAAATAGAATGCAAGCTCAATCCTATTGGCTGGTTGCATCAGCCAATTGGATTTTTCCTACCTTAATTCCAATTGGCTGATAGAATTCTATCAGCCAATCGGAATTGAAGGGACGCCATCTTGGATGACGTCATTTAAAGGAACCTTCATTCTTCAGTTGGACGTCAAACGAAGAGGATTCAAGATGGAGCTGCTCCTCGTCGGATGGAAGAAGATAGAAGATGCCGCTTGGATGAAGACTTCTGCCTGTCTGGAGGACCTCTTCTGCCCGGATTCGATGAAGACTTCTGCCCGGCTGGGTGAAGACGGCTGAAGGTAGGGTGATCTTCAAGGGGTTAGTGATAGGTTTTTTTAAGGGGGGATTGGGTGGGTTTTAGAGTAAGGTTGGGTGTGTGGGTGGTGGGTTTTAATGTTGTGGGGGTTGTATTTCTTTTTTTACAGGTAAAAGAGCTGATTGCAATGCCCCGCAAAAAGCCCCTTTAAAGGCTATTTGTAATTTAGTATAGGGTAGGGAATTTTATTATTTTGGGGGGCTTTTTTATTTTATTAGGGGGCTTAGATTAGGTGTAATTAGTTTAAACTTCTTGTAATTTTTTTACATTTTCTGTAATTTAGTGTTTTTGTACTTTAGTTTATTTTATTTAATTGTATTTAATTTTAGGTAATTGTAGTTAATTAATTTAATTTATTTAATGATAGTGTAGTGTTAGGTGTAATTGTAACTTAGGTTAGGATTTATTTTACAGGTAAATTTGTATTTAATTTAACTAGGTAGCTATTAAATAGTTAATAACTATTTAATAACTATTGTACCTTGTTAAAATAAATACAAAGTTGCCTGTAAAATAAAAATAAATCCTAAAATAGCTACAATGTAATTATTAATTATATTGTAGCTATCTTAGGGTTTATTTTATAGGTAAGTATTTAGTTTTAAATAGGAATAATTTAGTTAATAATACTACATTTATTATTTATTATTGTTAGGATTAGGGTTAGACTTAGGTTTAGGGGTTAATAACTTTATTATAGTGGCGGCGACGTTGGCGGCAGATTAGGGTTTAATACATTTAATAGGCTATGTGGGCTATGGCGGTTTAGGGGTTAATACTTGTATAGGTTAATTGTGTTGTGGGCTATGGCGGTTTAGGGGTTAATAATTTAGTTATTACTTGCGGTGTGGGTTTGATCGCGGATATAGGGGTTAATAGACTTTATTAGTTATTGCGGTGGGGGATTGCGGTTGACAGGTAGATAGACATTGCGCATGCATTAAGTATTTTGCAGGCATTTTCGGGAGTTACGGTGCTCCCATACTCAGTGCAAGGCTTGCTGCGGCTGCCTTTTATGGCGAGGTAAAAATGGAGTAAGATTTCTCCATTTTCGCCACGTAAGTCCTTGCGCTGGATATTGGATACCGATTTGCGACGTGGTTCTATGTTAGCTTATGGGAGTAATAATTGCGGGTGATGAGTGAAATATACGCGCGTAACTTGTATGCTACGCCGTATATGTAAGACAAAAATGGCGTAAAATCTGGTGGCGGAGGATTTTGCGGACGACGCTGCATATGTAATGGAGGCCCTGGAGTGTAAAACCCTGTCTAGCAAATAAATTATTGCAATAATGACTAGTTAAACTACACAGGACTATGAATATAAGATTAAAATGCCAATTATGCTCTTTTAAATTTACCAGCTGTAATCTATTTCCTTAGAATGCCTTTGATTTAAATATTATAAATACTTAACAGTTTCTTATACTTTACCCAAATAACCAAATCAATGTTTCAGCTTTCAGAGTTTCTCCAATAAGTCCAATTTCACCTCATAAATTAAAAGAGGTATTTTTTGCAAGATGGATGAAAATTAGGCCCAGATTTGCTTTAGAGAGACTAGATTCCAAGGCAACAGTTTGTCAATCAAAAACTCAGCAGCAAATAACCAGACCTTTTTTTTCTCTCTTGCATGGGGTTATATCACCTGATATATGCACCCCTTTTTATTGAAATCATTGGTGAAATTAGAAACGCTCCACAGAAGCTTGTATTGTGATAGGCCCCTTGAGCTGAACATCTATTGGTTGTTTTGGAGACACCTCCCTGAGTAGTCATTTATCATTTGGTTGCAATACCATCTCTGATCTATAGGTGGCAGCAGACACCCAGATATGCAGTTTTACCATCAAATATTGCTCCAGTTTAATATAGATTGATATATATTTTTACAATGTATTATATTTTCTAGTATTAATAAGTCACATGTTCCATGTGCATTGGACCACGTAATACCACTCATCCTGAGCATTTCAAGACTAGATATGATATAGTTCTCATAATATAAAGTAATTCTTATACATTTAAAATATATAGGTATTTAAAAGGATTTTAATACTTTTAGCATGGATCTAATTAATATCTCAGTTATCTTATCACATACATACCTTGAGATCAGCAATCAGATGTGGTTTCATATTTATTACTATCCCATATAAATATTTCATATCTGTATATCTCTTGCTGAGTGTATAAAAACATATGATGTTATTTATATTTTTCATTTAGCAGACATTCACATTTAATATGATACAAACAGACAATTTCATATCATTTATTCATACCTATTATTTAATAGTCTGAGGCACATATTTAATGTTTGAAAACTATATATATGATTTGTCCAAACTTTGAATCCTTAAGACTTCTATGTTTTCAAAAATACATAGGTGAAGACATGTTGAAATCTGGATTCTTAGGTTTTTAGCTTCCCATATTACCCTTCTTAGGCATAGACAATCTCCCAGATTCATGTGTTCATATTTAACATGTTGTCTGAATATATATATATATATATATATATATATATATATATATATATATATATATATATATATATATATATATATATTCATTTGAGTATCTTAAACTACATGAAAATTAGGCACAATTCCTTTATCTTAGATCTAGTTTCTCATGTGTTGTTTATCTGAGCCAACAGCCTTTCCAACTGAGAATGTGAATTAGGTCTCAGAAGGGACAATTTAACACTTGGATGAGAACAGCTGTATCCTCTGAGTAAGTTTGTATATTCCCCTATTTTTACAGACGGACCATCTGTTCCTTACATGGGACCTGTGAGTTTTATTATTCATCTTGGGCAGGAAACCCATTTTAGGGGAAAAATCTGAGGGCTCCATATGTTAACATTTACTTTGAAGTGTCCCACTGGCATTATTTATACAATGGTCTAAATACTTTGTTCTCTCCTGTGTAATTTTGCATATTGAGTAGGAGAGGATTAACTTTGATGTGTAGTCAGCCAGGAATCTAATTAAGGGCCATTGGTAGTTTAGTGTAGGCTAGAGGTTTTTATTATTATTTTTTTTTTTGGGGGGGGGGGGAGTTATTTTGATAGGGCTATTAGATTAGGAGTAATTCGTTTTTATTTTTGATCATTTCGTTTTTTATTTTGTGTAATTTCATTTTTATTTTTTTTGTAATTTAGATAATTGTATTTGATTAATTTAATTTATTTTATTGTAATGTTAGTTTTTAGTGTAAGGCAGGTTAGGTTTTATTTTACAGGTAAGTTTGTATTTATTTTATCTAGGTAGCCAGTAAATAGTTAATAACTATTTACTAACTAGTCTACTCAGTTAAAATAAATGCAAACTTACCTGTGAAATAAAAATGAAACCTAAGATAGCTACAATGTAACTATTAGTTATATTGTAGCTAGCTTAGATTTTATTTTACAGTTAAGTATGTATTTAGTTTTAAATAGGAATTATTTAGGTAATAATTGTAAGTTTTATTTAGATTTATTTTAATTATATTTAGGTTAGGGGGTGTTTGGGTTATGTTTAGGGTTATGTTTAGGGTTAGGGTTAGGTTTAGGGGTTAATATATTTATGTAGTGTTAGTGCTTAGTGATGTGGGAGGCCAGAGGTTTAGGGGTTAATAACTTTAGTATAGTGGTGGCGACATTGGGGGCAGCAGATTAGGGGTTAATAACTGTAATGTAGGTGGCGGCAATGTTAGGGCCAACAGATTAGGTGTTAATAACTGTAATGTAGGTGGTGGCGATGTTAGGGACGGCAGATTAGGGGTTAATAGTTTTATTTAGGTGCCAGCGATTTCGGGGATCGCAGATTAGGGGTTAATAACTGTAATGTAGGTGGCAGCGATGTTAGGGGCGGCAGATTAGGGGTCAATAGTTTTATTTAGGTGCCAGCGATGTCGGGGGTGGCAGATTAGGGGTTAATAACTGTAATGTAGGTGGCGGCGATGTCGGGGATGGCAGATTAGGGGTGTTTAGACGTGGTTTTTATTTTAGGGTGTTTGGTTTAAACGTAACTTTTTCTTTCCCCATAGACATCAATGGGGCTGCATTATGAAGCTTTTCATTCCGCGATCGCAGGTGTTAGTCTTTTTTTAGCCGCCTCTCCCCATTGATGTCTATGGAGAAATCGTGCATGAGCATGTCAAAGCAGCGCTTATATTTGGGTGAGGTATGGAGCTCAAAGCCACCATATCGCCCGCACAAGCCGGGTATTTCAAAACCTGTAGGGTTAGGGTTAGGGTTAGGGTTAGTGAGCAGCCATAACGCCATAACTTGTAATCTAGCTGAATGTCTTTCACAGAGAAGAAATATCCTGTTGCAAATCAGTCATCTAAGCCCATGAGCAGTTGCGTGTTCCTGGCAGACTGCTTTTCTTTCTGTATGTATTCATGTTATTACTCTGGGGAAGATCTCCCTAAGAGTGATGGGGAAGCCAGACGTGGACTCCTTGCCTAATGTGCTTAGAGAGATATGGCTGTACCTCACTGATGAGGCTCAAAGGAATCCAAATTGATCATCGCTTGTTCACAGGAGAATTGCCTAGTACTTTGGGGCTAGACTGACCTTGTTACGCATGGCCAGACTGATATATTTTAGGAATTATCTCCTCTGTGAAAAGCACAATTGGGCTAAAAGAAGCTACTCCCAGGTGGTAACCGGGCTATAGAACAAGTCACTGAGCTGTAGTTCGTTCCTGGCAGATTGCTTTTCTTTTTCTTTTTTAAGGAAACAGTTAGAACTAGCCTATTTTGCATGCAACAAAGAAAATAGCTTTTTGCATTTATCTTTGTTGATTCATGTGACCCTTTAAATTAAAAAGCACCTAAACATTTTTCAATCACTCAGTGTCCCTTGAAAGCTATTTAAGGACATTAAAATAATCCTTAGATATATACACAATATATATAAGCATTTAAGCATTACATTAAAAAACATCAGCACAAAACAAATATATTGTAAGCATTTAATATTTACTGTAATTCTGTAAACATTATTTGCAGGGCTTTGCTATTTCAGAACAGTCCAGGGATATATCACGTAATAATCAAATGCAGAATGCATTTTAAGGGACACTAAACCAATTTTTTTCTTCTTTCATGATTCAGATAGAGCATGCAATTTTAAGCAACTTTATAATTTACTCCTATTATCAATTTTTCTTCGTTCTCTTTTTATCTTATTTAAAAAGCAGGAATGTGATGCATAGGAGCCGGCCCATTTTTGGTTGAGAACCTGGGTTATGCTTGCTTATTGGTGGGTAAATGTAAGCATCCAATAAGCAAGCACTAGCCATTGTGCTGAACCTAAAATGGGCTGGCTGCTAATATTTTCATTCCTGCTTTTAAAATAAAGATAGCAAGAGAAGAAGAACTTTCTAATTTACTCCTATTATCAATTTTTCTTTCTTCCCTTGCTATCTTTATTTAAAAAGCAGGGATGTAAAGCATAGGAACCGGACCATTTTTTGTACAGAATATGGGTTATGCTTGCTTATTGGTGGCTAAATGTCAGCCGCCAATAAGCAAGCGCTATCCATGGTGCTAAACCTAAAATGGACCGGCTCTTCAGCTTTAAATTACTGCTTTTTAAATAAAGATAACAAGAGAATGAAGAAAAATTGATAATAGGAGTAAATTAGAAAGTTGCTTAAAATGTCATGCTCTATCTTTATCATGAAAGATAGAAATTGGATTCAGTGTCCCTTTAAGCCTCTGTGAAATGAATGGAAAATACACAATTTACAATTTGTGTGTTTATACTATGTCTTACTCTGCATACATTTTATTGTATATGGTTTGTCTATTTTACATTTTTAATTACCGTATAGGATCGAATTGATATCTGTCTGCAGCCTCAGAGCAGGCAGGCAAGTTATGAAGCAGCGGTCTTTAGACCGCTGCTTCATAACTTCTGTTTCCGGTGGGCCTAAAAGCTTGCGCAGAAACAGGGGCATCAAGATCCATACAGAACTTGATAAATCAGCCCCTGTGTCACTAACTCACTATATACACTACTGGTGGGTTAAACAGTGTCACTATACAAGACCACTATATACAGTACGGGGGGGGCTGGGCCATGATGTCACAGACTACTGTGGTCACTTTATAAAGTACTGGGGCAGCCATCTCACCGGCAGATTACAGACTGTGTCACTGACTCACTATATACAGTAGTGGTGGGTTAAACAGTGTCACTATACACAGTAATAGGGGGTCAGGCAATCTCACAGACTGTGGGCACAGGGTTCCCCTTTTTGCAGACATGTAATCTGATTAAAAAAAAATTCTGTGTTAAATGTTAAAAAAAAATAAAAAATAAAAGATATGTATAAAATTCAAACTTTTTTTAGGGTGGGGGGGGGGGGGGGCTTTCTTCGATTCTTGCACCTGGGCCCTGTGGTTTCTAGTTACGCCTCTGCAAGGTGTACATTTGTACTTAGGTGATAAGCAATGTTATGTTGTGGTTCAGAGAAAGCTTGTTCTTAAAGGTTCAGTAACTACAGGTCATTTAAATGAAAACAAAATAGTATGTAGCAGTTGTTGTGTTCCTGCTTACTGAAGCAAACAGAACAACTAAATCTGACTAAACCCATAAATCTGACAATCATTATTCTGTTTACAATTAGTTCCTTTTGATTTGTTTTTATCTTAGTTTTCTATATCCAAGTCTTCAAGCAATTGGGCTATTTATTTAAAAAATATTCAGCAGCTGCTTAAAGTGAAATTTAAAAAAAATGTATTTGGGTCAAAAAAATCAAAGTGCAATAGAACAGTGTGAGTTGTCCTTATCAGGCAATGAGCATTAATACATTACATTTAAGATGATCTTACATAACCCCTTTAGTGCAAAAATATATTTTAGGATGTTTGCTGCTTATATGCAGATTAAACATTTCTGAGTAGTATTTATTATTATTATCAGGTATTTGTAGAGCGCCAACAGATTCCGTAGCGCTATAAACATAGGCGGTATACAAGATAGTTTGTCTTAATGGGACACTCAAATCAAAATAAACTTTTATGATTCAAACATACCATGCAGTTTCAAAGGGACAGTCTAGTCAAACATAAACTTTCATGATTCAGATAGGGCATGCAATTTTAAACAACATTCCAATTTACTTTTATCATCAAATTTGCTTTGTTCTCTTGGTATCCTTAGTTGAAAGCTAAACCTAGCTAGGTTCATATGCTAATTTATTAGACCTTGAAGATCACCTCTTATCTGAATGCATTTTTACATTTTTTCACAATTAGAGGGCGTTAGTTCACGTGTACCATATAGATAAAATTGTGCTCACTCCCCTGGAGTTATCTAGGAGTCAGCACTGAGTGGCTAAGATTCAAGTCTGTCAAAATAACTGAAATAAGGGGGCAGTCTGCAGAGGCTTAGATACAAGGTAATCACAGAGGTAAAAAGTGTATTAATATAACTGTGTTGGTTATTCAAAACTGGGCAATGGGTAATAAAGGAATTGTCTATCTTTTTAAACAATAACAATTCTGGTGTATACTGGTGGTGCACAATCTTTTTATATTCACACTTTATAGGGAACAAGATAATACTGAGCATGTGCACAAGCTCACAGGGTATACGTAAACTTGTCTGTGATTCGCTGATGTCTGTCACATGATACAAGGGGCCAGAAAATGGGAGAAAAATATATTTGCCAGAATTCTTTTTTACTGTTTATTTAAAATTTAGGAAGAGTAGGTGTTGTTGCATTTTCTTTTTATTATGCAATTGCTAATTATGTAATTCTACTGCATTGAGTGGTCCTTTAAAAAAAAAAAACCTGAAAACTCTTGTTGCCTTTTTACTCTGGAAGAGACATGGCTTAGGCATAACCGCTTGCATTTTGTATGTTACACTATATTATATATTATTTCATTTATCAGTTACTTCATCTATTTAAATATATTTTAAATACAAGCCCTTATTCAAATTCAGGCGAGATTGCCAACTCGCTGTAAAATCCACTTGAAAAATCCAAACTGCTATTCTAAATCAGGGGGCTCAGGCTAATATACACGGCTTGTTGGCTGATGACTAAAATGTTGCAGGAAAATATTTGCTTGTAATATTTAACAATTTGGATTGTGAGAATGCAAACATGAATGAGTTCTTGCTGCAAATCTTTGCCATCTTCTTGCTGGCAAGGAAGAAATAGAGACAAACAGCAATGCAGATAATTTTTTTTTACTTTTGGTCCAATTAAAGTTTTCTTTAAATCGGTAGCCACACATAGGAAGACCCCTTAAAGGGACACTATACCCAAACATTTTCTTTCATGATTAAGGTAGAGAATACAATTTTAAACAACATTCCAATTTACTTCTATTACCTAATTTGCTTCATTCTTTAGATATACTTTAATGAAGAAACAGCAATGCACACGGTGAACCAATCACAGGAGGCATCTATGTGCAGCTACCAATCTGCAGCTACTAAGCATATCTAGATATGCTTTTCAGCAAATAATATCAAGAGAATGAAGCAAAATAGATAATAGAAGTAAATTAGAAAGTTGTTTATAACTGTATGCTCTTTCTAAATCATGAAAGAAAAAAATTGGGTTTCCTGTCCCTTTAAGTTGTTAACCCCTCAACAGCAGCAACATACCCTGCAAAATAGTGTAGTGTTGCTGCTGTTGGCAAGACCCATGCTATTAAAGCTCTGTATATGCTACAGATAGTCGATGTACAGGGTATATCAGTTGTATTTAGTTGGTTAAAAAAAAATACTGAACACTTTTTTAAAATGCTTAAAAGACCTCAAAACTCTTGAAAATATAAACACCCCAATTTCTCTGCTTGTTTTTATTAGAGAAGGAATCATGGAGGGAGGATTTTATATGGGTTGCAATTGATGTTGTAGGTCTGTATTCAGCTATCCCCCATAATCTAGGCTATTGGGTTTTTCCTTGATAAATTTATCAATGATGGAAATGACTTCAAACAGTATATATTACGAGTTATTGATTTTTTTGTTAAATCACAATTATTTCCTCTTTGATGGATTGTATTATCTTCAGAGGCGTGGGATGGTGATGGGGGCAGTCTGCCCCCTCTTACGCCAACCTTTTTATGGGTTGGTGGGAGCTGTCCCACGTCTATGAAGATAATAATCCTTTTTTGGATAGAATTTATTTCTATCGCCACTATATTGATAACCTCCTCTTTGTTTGGTGGGGCCATTGAGAGAATTGGAAGATTTTGTGGCTTATTTAAACAACAATAATGTGGGTCTTAAATTTACATTCTCTAGTGAGCCCAAAAAGATTCCTTATTTAGATGTGTTTTTGAAAGGCAATATATCCAATGCTCGTAAAGAAAGTGAACTTTATTATAAACCTATAAAGGCCAATACTCTCCTTCATGCTAGGAGCTCACACCCTAAAAGTACTGGTTTTGGCCTTATAAAGGAAGGGAAGTCATCAGGTTAAGATGTAATAGTACAAGCTATAAATCTTTTAAAAAAGATTGCATTAACCTGAGAAATAGGTTCCTAGAATAAGGCTATAAGTCACACTTCATACAAAGTGCTTTTTACAAGTAAAAGATATGAAAATAGAGGATTTACTGTTTAACTGTACACCTAAAAGGAAGAAAGATGATAAAATAACTTTCAGCACTCTCTATAGCAACCAATATGAAAAAATAGTGAAAATTGTTAAACACAATTTACTGATTCTCATGGGGTTATGATGATTTACATTCATTAGTTAAACATGTGTGTCATTTTGTTCCTAGACATAATCGCAGATGAAGGTTTTTTTTGTTACCTAGCATGGTAAAGTCTAAACAGAACTCAGGAAGTTGGTAACAATGTAAGGGTCATTACAGATGTGGTGCCCTTAGCTGTAAGGCATGTAGACATGCTTTAGTGACAAAAAATTCCAATCCAAGACTTTATATGACCTGGAGAATTGCACTAATTGCAGAACAAGTTATGTTGTTTATTTGATTAATTCTATGGATTGTAACTTGCAGTACATTGGTATGACCACTAGGGATCCTCGAGTTAGAATTAAAGAACACTTGAATGATATTGCTACCATCAATCCATGTTCAGCATTAGCTACACATTTTATAGAACAGCATGACTGTAAAGTGGGACCTTTTAAATGGTTAGTAATAGAACAAGTTATGCCACCCCCTAGAGGGGGCAATACTGATGTTTTACTCTCCAGAGGCTATTCGGATACTAGACCTCCGTACCCATATACCACTTGACTTCAATATAGAAACAGACATTATGAATGTGTGGAGACGGACAATTTAATGTACTTTATAATACCATGTTTTGTAATTGTATGTTTATTTACCCATTTTATCTTGGCTTTCATAATTATCACTGTTGAGAATCAATAACTGTATGTAAATATTTACCTGTGGCTGCTATGAGGTTATTTGGGTTCACATAGAGTTAATATAAGTACCTAATATCTTATGATGTGATGCGATCCAATCAGAGAGAGATGTTAGTTTTCAAAAGTCTAGGTGTGTTTTATGAATTCAAATCTCTGAGGACAGCGCAAGCTGAAACGCATCAGATATTTTTGTTACTTTTTAGGTGTTTTTCCTTTTCTTTGTATGTTGCTTTATTAGAATAAATTTAAAATCTTTAAGTACCCATGCTCTGCTAAAGACATTTTTGTTACTTACTAAGAGTTAATGTGAACATGCTTGAGAATAAGCGGTGTGCTTTTTTGAATAAAGCCCACAGTCTGCTTATAAAGAAAAGATGATCCACATTCCTAATTCCTGTGCGTAATTAAACATTTTATGCAGTATATCATTATGAGTTTTAATGTCCATTTAATTGGGTGTCAATGTTAACACTTCTTAAAGAAAAATATATTCATATATTTGTCCGTTTTGTTTCCTGTAGAGTATACAAGTCTTTTTTTTTTTTTTTTAAAGTGAAAGTTCAGAAATGATTTGTTTCCCTTAGAGACCAAACAGATTTTAGACACAAACCAATACAATTTTATTCTGAAAGAGATATGGTTTGGATGAAACTGCTGCCATTTTGTATGTTAAACGTTTTATATATTATTTCATTCATTAGTTAATTCATCTATTTAAATATTTCAAATACAAGCCCTTATTCAAAATCAAACAAGATTGCCAACTCGCGGTAAAACCCACTTGAAAGGGTCTGATGTGAGCAGAAAAAGGGCAGACATTGACCCTGGCTTGCAGATAGCTAGCATTCTTTCTGAGACTGGATCCGGCTAGAAAACTATTATTACCCCGAGGTAATGAAAATGCAGAAAACACATTAGAGGAATTAAATCTTATTGACAATATTCACTCCTTGGTGATACCCTCAATAGAGGCTTTCATGTGGGGATTTCTTCAACCTGAGCCTTACAGGTGGTTGGCATTGCCATAGAGTCTATTTGGTTTTGTACAATGACCTTTTACATTATAATTAATGATAAATTAATATTTTTTAAATGCTATGACCTCATTATTTAATTGTTGTAGTATGTTTATTTGTATGGTGGGTGCAAGGCAGGGTCAGTGTTTGTATTCAGCTGTTTTTTATTATTGCACTTTACCATGTTACATAACACAAGATGTGATTTTATCACTGTTAATCATTACACCACAGTGTTACTATTTCACTTGTGATTATTATATGTCTGATTATTATATGTCGCTTACAAGCTCTCAGCTAAGATTAAAAGCAAACTGGAAGAGTTAGTTACCACATCTGGCCAAATGGGACAAGGCAAGCTCAGGTACCACGTCAAGGTCTCTTCCAGAACCTAGGTCCCTAATACAGCCATACAAATGCCAGCTCTCAATCAAACAAACTGGGAACAAGTCAGGGTTCAGACTTATGTAATCACCCTAGACATATACAAAACACGGAAAGGGGACTGCACTCTCAGACTGGACTGGGTACACATCCACTGACCCTGCAACATGCTCAGCCCTGGGTGCTAATAACACTCTCGGGAAGCTGTGCTTTCTCCAGAGTCACAGGCAGTTAACCCCAGACAAGTCTGGGTGCAGGGTCCATAGAGAAAATGATAAAATAAATTAATACAACACACAGAGAAAGTCCAGCACTCGCTTACAAGCTCTCAGTTAAGATTAAAAGCAAACTGGAAGAGTTAGTAACTGCATCTGGTCAAATTGGACAAGTCCAGGTACCACGTCAAGGTCTCTTCCGGAACCTGGGTCCCTAATATAGCCATACAAATACCAGCTCTCAATTATTGATGTTATAAAAGATGTTCATTTATTTGTAAGGAAATTACTTCTTAAAAAATTATTTGATAAGGACTCTGATAGAGGCACACTTGATCACGATGAGTTAAACACAATAAATTATCATATTTCTTTGTTAGAGGAATCAGAATCATTGGGTATGAGCAGCTCAGAGAATAGTTTGCGCAACATCTTGAAACCTAAGTCACATTTTGTCCCACCCAATAGCACATCTCATAATGCACTTACATTTCTCAATCTGGTATGCAAAGATATTATAGCTATACAAGCAGATAAAAATGTAGAAATGAAAAATTGCACTAAACAGGAGAGATTAGCTTTGAGGGAATAATCTAATATACCGATTAAAAAGAGTGATAAAGGTGGCAATATTGTTCTTTGGCCAACAGAGTTGTATATTGAGGAAGCGCAAAGACAACTAAATAATTTTAACAACTACAAATTGCTGTTCAGCAACCCAACTGAAGTCTTTGTGAACAAATACAATAAATGCATCACAAATGCTTTAGATGAAGGAATAATTGATCATAAAGAACATAGGTTTCTCACTGTGAGCAATCCTAGTTGCCAAAAGTACACAAAAGTCGATCTAATCCCCCTGGCAGGCCCATAGTGTCAGGTATTGAATCCTTGATGGAAAAGTCAAGTGTGTACTTAGATGCCAAATTGAGATACATTGTTGACTCATTACCCTCCCACACCAAAGACACCATGCATATAATGAATAAAATTTGTGAATTAGAAGTAAATGGTGACTCATTATTGTTAACGTGTGATGTAGAATCACTATACACAAGTATCCAGACCCAATGGGGATGTAAAGCAGTTGCCCATTTCTTACAAAAGGATACTAGTCTACAAGATTGGACTAAATAGTTCATCATTATGTTATTACAATATGTGTTAAATCACAATTACTTCGTATTTAATGAAAAGTTTTATTTACAAAATTCACGGTACGGCGATGGGCACCTCATGTGCACCTCCTTTCACCAATATATATTTAGGGTGGTGGGAGGAAACAGTTCTGAACCATGATTCTCTTATTAAGTACACACAATATATATCCCACTGGTCAAGATATATTGACAACATCTTCTTTATCTGGAATGGACCAGAAGAGACGCTACAGGATTTCTTTCAAGCTCTTAACCAGAATCCATTTGGTTTATATCTTACATATACCACCAGTAAAGAGAAAGTAGAATTCTTAGATCTGATTATAGAAAATGTGAATGGTAAATTAGAGACTGACACCTTTAGGAAACCAACAGTGACTAATAGTACATTGTGTGCCTAGAGTAATCATCATCCCTCTATGATAAGAGGATTACCAGTAGGTGAATACCTGAGAATGAGAAGGAATTGCTCTACTGAGGAGTCCTTTAAAATTGCAGCATTAGATCTGAAACAAAGACTATTAGAAAGAGGTTACTCTTGTAGATCTCTGGCGAGAGCCTATCATAGGGCCTTGAAGAAAGATAGAAAAGATCTTTTAAGACCAAGAGAACGTAACAAAGTTAACCCCATTAGGTTTGTCTCAACTTATTACCCGGAAAGTGCCAATATCACAGAAATCTTCAACAAACATTGGCATGTCATTAAGGCTGATGATCATTTAAAGAAATTAAT
>NC_069499.1:1000742792-1000815292 GCF_027579735.1 Bombina bombina
GAGAGGGGAGAGAGAGAGATGGGAGAGAGAGGGAGGAGAGAGAGAGGGGAGATAGAGAGAGAAGAGAGAGAGAGAGGGGGGAGAGAGAGAGAGGGGAGATGTGAGGAGAGAGAGAGGGGGGAGAGAAAGCGGGGAGAGAGCGAGAGGGGGAGAGAGAGGGGGAGAAAGAGGGGGGAGAGAGAGAGGGGAGAGAGAGAGAGGGGAGAGAGAGAGGGGAGAGAGAGAGAGAGACAGAGGGGGGAGAGAGAGAGGGGAGAGAGAGAGAGAGAGAGAGAGAGAGAGAGAGAGAGAGAGAGAGAGAGGGAGAGAGAGAGAGAGAGAGGGGAGAGAGAGACAGAGGGGGGAGATAGAGAGAGGGGACAGAAAGGGGGGAGAGAGAGGAGAGAGAGAGGGGAGAGAGAGGAGAGAGAGGGGGAGAGAAATTAAAAGCTATTTAAAATAGCACTAAAGTATTTTTTTTACAGTATGAGTTTGTGTGTGTGCATGCATTAGTGTGTGTGTGTATATGCATTAAGGGACACTCTATGATTCAGATAGAGCAAGCAATTTTAAACAACTTTCCAATTTACTTCTATTAAAAAAAAATGTGGGGGGCGGAGCCGGCCACTGAGCTGACTAGACGTGTTGGTGCAGAGCTCCTGTGCTTAATAACTAAAAACAGTTATTTAAAGTAGTTTTTGCTGATATAAAAGAGATTTATCGTGTGTCCTTAGAGGTGAACACTATATTTCTACTAAAGGGGTCTGTTTATCTCTCCTACCTGACCCAGACGTCTCCCAGGAGCGGAACAACTACCGTTCTGTGTGCGGGGCCTTCCGCACTTGAGGAGAGAACAGGCTCACTTTGACTCCCTCCCGGAGGGTTGGGGATCCACTCCGGGTCCCCTTACTACCACCCAAAACCACCTGATTCTCTTCTGTAGCCTACCTGTGACTGCCGCTGACCCAGACAGCAAGGACTGTTCCCGGCAAACCCCGGACTCCATTCCCACCTTAGACTGCAGCTGCATCCACTACTCCGGAGGGTCGGGACTCCGCTCCGGAGGGTCTGCTGGGGTGCGCTGCCTCCCTCTGCCTGCTGCCAGCTGTACCTACTCATCGCCGCTCCGGGGGGCCGGGGATCCGCTCCGGAGCGCGCTACCACCAGTACCACCTGACTCCAGGAGACTGCCTCCTACCTGAGCGGCCTGCTTGAAAGCAGTGTTAATTTTGACAGCAAATTTCGATTTAGTCTTAGTTTTAGTCTTTTGACTAAAATTCCATTTTAGTTTTAGTCGTATTTTAGTCATCTGAATTGTTTTAGTTTTAGTCTAGTTTTAGTCAACTAAATCTCCAGTAGATTTTAGTCGACTAAAATCTAAGGGGTTTAGTTGAAGTGTAATGTATTATTTATGCATTTCTCTATAATTTCCAAACTCATTATATACTCCAGGAGTAAACATAACACTTGATATTATTTATGGTATTAAGGTTTAAATATGCAATACAGATACAGATTTAGCCGTTGTGCTATATAACGTCTTTATTAAACTTAAAATTATATAAAGTTTCATAAACAAACAGAAGTGCAACTTTAAAATATAAAAAAAAATCTGTAAACTGTACTGGCTGTAATGCCTTTGCACATATTACCCAATATAAAAATGTTAACAGTTCTCTGTCAATAATTAAAACAAGTATCAAGTAACTCAACACAACAAAAAGTTTCTGCAGCTAGCACAGGAACAGCATAACTTAAGCCCATACTCTTTTTATTAACCTGTTTTTATTTATGGTATTAAGATTTGAACATGCAATACAGATTTAACTGTTGTGGTATATAACAAGTGTTAATTTTGACAGCAAATGATTTAGTTTTAGTCATAGTCTTTTGACTAAAATGTCATTTTGATTTAGTTTTAGTCATAGTCTGCTGACTAAAATGCCATTTTGATTTAGTTTTAGTCATAGTCTGCTGACTAAAATGCCATTTTAGTTTTAGTCGTATTTTAGTCATCAGAATTTCTTTAGTTTTATTGTCATTTTAGTCTAGTTTTAGTCGACGAAATTAACACTGCTTGAAAGTGCCAGGAGGCCCCAACGATCCCGGTGAGATCAGCAGCAGCGGCGGAGCACTCACCTCAAACTCCCTCTCTACAGCTGCCAGTTCAGAGGAGCGGATCAGACGAGCTGGAAATTAATATCTCAGCTGGGTCCCCCTGCTCCACAACTTGAATAAAAAAGGCGCGAACATCCGCCATTTTGGGCCTGAGGGCCCCTCTCCCCTGCAACAACCGGAGAACAGTGATAAAAGGAGGGAGAGATTTCCACTGTTGAGCCCTCACTTCTGCATCGACACAGCCACACACTGCGGATCACCAGCTCACTGACAGGGTAAGAGCATATTGGTTTACCGGATTACCCTCTTTCCCTAACTTTGATTTGTGAATCTGTGTAGCCGTTATTCAGCTCATGAGGCCTAAACTGACACATCCATAGTGCTGCAAATATATTACATTTTCCCACGTGTCTGGCCCTCACTGTCCTGTGTCTGGAACTAGACTCTGTTCCCTTCATATTTTGTGAGCATAGCTCTGTATACCCACCCATTTGCTTAGCAGGGATCCACCACCAGGGCCGGACTGGGAAATCAGACCGGCCCTGGAAATTTGTATAGACCGGCCCAGCCACGCCCCCGCCAACCCAGCCACGCCCCCACAGTCTAGCCACGCCCCCTTCAGCCCAGGCCATACACATTCTGAAACTTGCCAGAAATAATGCTGCAGTGCTCCCCTCCCTCACGTAAACCTCCCAGACCCCTTCAGTGCTAAATACTTTTGTGTTAAAATCACAAAAGTATTGCATTGAGCAATGATACTTTTTTATTGGACTAACTATATATTATAAATGTATAGTTAGTCCAATAAAAAAGTATCATTGCTTAATGCAATACTTTTGTGATTTTGATATATATATATATATATATATATATATATATATATATATATATATATATATATATATATATATATATATATATTTATATAAACACACACACACACTTTTTATTTTTTTATTGGACTAACTATATATTATAAATGTATAGTTAGTCCAATAAAAAAGTATTATTGCTTAATGCAATACTTTTGTGATTTTGAGATATATATATATTATATACACACATACACAGACATTATATATATATATATATATATTTGTGGTATTTGTTTAAGGTGTTTGTGTGTACCTAGACTAAACAACACATCAATGAGTATGATTAGGAAGCACATTTTACACACAAGACACAAATAATAGGGAACAAATGGGTTAACTAAACTTTAGAACTCAGCAGAGAGGGAGGCTGACCGCACTTGCCCAGGTTACATTAATAAGAAGAGATAACCTCTGACTCCTCTTACCTCTCATTTCATTCAGCATGGCTCTCTCAGCCAGAAAGAAGGAGGGGGAAGAGGATTGCAGACAGTGCCGTGCTCTCTGACAACACCGGAATGTTTTTAACATGAGCTGGCCATGCGAGAGCTGACAGTCAGAGTATGCACAGGAGCACGGAGAAAACGCAATTCAATTCCCTGCTACAGTCAACGGGGGTCAGACAAGGAGGAACAAACTGGCTGGCTGGCTGCTGCCTTTGCAGAAACAAAATAACATGGCTAATTGTAATATTCCAAAAGTTTAACGATCGCATAGTGTATATTTCTATCTGCAAATTTGCAAATAGTAGTTTGCTCAAATTTGCAGATAGAAATATAGACAATGTGAATCTGTGATCTTTTTGGAATATTCCATATACAACAGCTGCCTCTGTCAGCCAGGCTGGACTTACCTCCTGCTTCCACTGTCACAGCACACCGCTCACACGGACCCCCACACACAAACTTGAGTGCCTGTGCCCCCCCACAGCCAGTTAATAAAAATAATTTGTATATACACAATAGTATTATTAATAAAAAATAAGTTACCTTCCTTAATCTATCTGCAGTGGCAGCAGGCCCTCTAAGATGCTGAATTGCCCGACTTGTCAGTCTGCCCGGAGGCGGAGCATAAGCTGAGTGAGGAGGAAGAGGAGCACTGCCACTGACTGAGCAGCCCGGCGGCGGCCAGTTTACAGTATAGCATAATTAATTATAAATAAATATTCAATATTCGCCCTCTCCACCTATGCAAATTATTTAAAATCATATTCAAATTGAAAGACATTGCTTGCATGCGCAGCCCTTGAAGCCAACTAGCCCGCTGCCGCTAATTGAATGATGATGCTACTCTGCTCTCTATTGCAGCAGCCAGCCCAGAGAGCTGACTCAGCTGCCGGCCCACCGGGATTTTTCCCGGTATCCCGGCTGCCCAATCCGGCCCTGTCCACCACTCTCCCATCAGAAATAACTCTTGTGGACTACTGAGTTCTATAACTGAATCCGTTCCTGACCACACTACCCAAGGCACTACTACAGCAATTTTTTTTTGTCTACCCTACCACTGGTCTGGACCCATCCCCATATAAAGCTAAGGGAACTGCAGATTTCTTGATCACACAAAATAGAGAGAGACTAACAGGGACAATCCTTTTTGCTTAAGGTGTTCATCCTGCCCATAAGAACCTAGCTGCCTTATTGATAAAGTTGCCTAACTTTCCCACCTATCTGAGTGTCTGGGGATCCTTTTACCCTGCTATTGGAATTAGACTGTGTCCCCTTAGCACTCAGTGAAGATAACCGCATATAGACACGCATTTGATCTTTGATTAACCACTGCTTCCTACCAGGAATCCCTTATAGGTGCTATTCAGATATATAGTTGGCACTGACACTGAATAAATTATTCACATCACAGCTACACCAAACCCCTGGCCACTCTGATATTGGACGCGGCCCATTCCCATATCAAACAGGGGGAACTGCTGAGATCTTGGATTAACAGGAAGGACTAATAGAGACAATACATTTTACATAGGGTGTCTACAAAGTTTATTTTAACAGCTGCCAGTTATTTTCTGCAAAGCTGCTGCGTCAGCGTTATTGTCTTCGAGCGTTAGGCACGAAGTGTACTGTCTCACTTGTTTACTATTTGTTGTTTCTCTAATAACCAACACTTTCCCTTAACAGCGCTGACAGTTCCTGTAAGATTATACGTAGATACTGTTTTGAAGTTTTATGTGAGTGCTGTCTTCAAACTACTAGATTCAGTGTGCTATTGGGAGACCAATTATAACTGCATTGTCACTGTCTGCCTAACCACCCTTATTCCCTGACAGGCTTCCACCATTGCTGCCTTACTTATTACTGTTACCTAGTTATTGTTTCTTTAAGGCTGTGACCCCTCAAGACTCACTCTTTCCGGCCTAGCTAGTCTAGGCTGGTCACTTCCCTTTCCCCTTTTCCCTTCCTTTGGGTCGTATCCCCTATCGCTGAGTCGAGAGGGGGCCCTGGCGACCAGGAGATAGCTCACCCAACAATTCTAAGTCTAACCATTTCTCCTTATTGTGATGTACCCTAAGGATATGTAGGTTACTTTTTTATGCCAAGGCCCCAGTCAGCCAGATAACAGCTGATCTCTATAGTGTTGTCACATGCCCACAACCCTATCTGAGAACCCATGCAGGTCAGCAAAATGCCTCAAACATTCAAAAGAAAACAGAAACCCTTAAATACCCCTAAGCGTACAGTGGTGGATCATTTCAGCAACCCTCTCCCCAGATCTCAGGCTGCCTCAGATGAAGAACTTACAGATGCTAGTAGCTCAGCTGAGACCACCAGTGAATCGGCCTTGGCCCGGACTGTAGGGCGTTCACTGCGTGCTGACAAGGAGGTTAATAACAATCTTATGGACTCTATCACAGTGCTCCTGGCCTCACATCATGACTCCCTAACTAAAAAATTTGAAAAGAGCCACGCGGACTTGAAACGTGACATAGCCTCCATAGGTGAGCGTACAGACATAATAGAACGCAAACAGGAGGATTTGATGATTGATCATTCGAACCTGCTCGGGTACTCTCAATGCTTAGCTGAGCAAATATCGGACCTGGAAGTCAAATTGGCGGACTTGGAAGATCGTACCCGACGCAATAATATCCGGGTGAAAGGTATCCCCGAGACGGTCTCCCCACAAGACCTAGAGAAATACCTCAGAGAGATGTTTGCTGAGATCTTAGGCCCAGAAGAAGGTCAGGAGAGGTTGATAGATCGGGCACACAGAGCACTGAGGCCCAGATCTAGCGATGGTGATAAGCCTCGTGATGTTATAGCCCGCCTGCATTACTACACCTTCAGAGACAAACTCCTTCGAGCTCTTGCGGGGGGCAGATCCCTCCCGGGTCAATACTCAGAGGTACAGATCTACCAAGATCTCTCACCACATACCCTTCAGTTACGGCGCCACTATCAACCCTACACCAAGCTGATGAGAGATAAAGCCATCAAATATCGTTGGGGGTTCCCCGTCAAGCTACATATCACCAAAGAAGGCCATCAATACACAGTCTCCTCTCCGCAACAAGCTAGAGAACTCATGCAAAAATGGGACCTCTTACCGCTGGACCCGCCTGATTCTCAGCAGCCTAAAGACCCAAACAGGGGATTGAGGGCGTCAGCCCCAGAGTGGCGACCTCTCCCTCAAAGAGTGGGAAACTCCCAGAAGAAACCTCCACAGTACACAGAAAATCGCACGCTCTCTGACAGTGCCTCCACTGGTCCAGGCACAACATGACCCCACCTAGCTCAATATTACACACCAATCGCAGGGCTATGAGGCCCCCTGCTCTCCCTTAGGGTTCTAGATGTTCCATAAGGGATCAGCTACCACTACGGTCCTCTTAAGGACCTAGCATGGATGTTCTCATTTCCTAATGTTTTATGGTTCTCCCTAAATCCTTCCCCTCTCCGTTTAGTATATGTTCTCTTCTCAGCGTAGAGGGATATGCAAGGGTTAATGCGTTTTAGCATTGTTATTATCAGTAATTACTGTTTGTTTATATTTCACAAAGTTGAGAAACTTGTTTGTAGAATGGATATACAACTTGGCTGTAACTACCTCTCCTTTGGTATCCAAGTCCCGTCGTTTTTAGGTAATGTTTCATTGAAATGTTTTACAATATATAACCTGAGAACAGTTTTCGTGTTATAAAGGAATGTTACCAGTTAATAAGCTGGTGAGTTAAGAGTTGTACGATAAAAATGGATTAACTAACATATTTACTAATATTGTTGTCTGCTCTACTTGATACCTAATAGTTTATGGCATCGCTTAATTCTTCTTGATGTATTCAACCTTGCTGAAACGTGTTAATATTTTTCTGTGTTAAGCTGTGTATTTATCAAGCCTGCCGCACAACATATGAGTGATGATACGCAGGACACCGACTGGAGAACCCTCCTCTTAGTGGGCACTTGACACATGACACAGAATGACTGACTGGGGTCAGGCTCCACATGCTGGCCTCCCCCCCCTCCTTGACAGTTGTGACCTCTTACATTTTTCTGTAGGAGCACTCATAGCGATAGTGTATATTACACATCGATAAATATCCTGACAGTTCTCATTCATCCTACATAGTTACCTGAGAGCAGACAGATTTACCCCTACCTTCTTTGCTTCACACCCCCCTTCTCGGCCCCCTAGGCAAGCCCCTCACACCTACTCTGTTTTGTCCTACTAGTGATATTGAACCTTCACAAATTATGGCGCCCCTAACTGTAGCTACCCTCAATGCCCAGGGCTTAAACTCTGCCACTAAACGTAGCCTCCTCTCCAATTGCCTCAACTCCCACAAATTACATATTGTGTTCCTCCAGGAGACCCATTGGGACACCAAATATAAGCCATTCCGCAACCCAATGCACTACCCTGTATGCGAAACAGCTTCCTTCTCAGAGAAAAAGAGAGGGGTAGCAATCCTGATCCACAGAGACATCTCTTGTGCTATAGAATATGTAGACTGTGACCCCGAGGGTAGATATTTGATCCTAATTTGCACATTGAATGGAATCCTTTACACCCTAGCCTCCATCTACACCCCAAACACCAAACAGATCCCATTCCTGAGACAGTTCCTGGTGAGACTAGGGGAAGTTAAAAGGGGACACCTATTGATAGGGGGAGACCTCAATCTGGTTTGGGACCCTACTTTAGATAAAAAAACTCCAAAAGCTTGCTCCTCCGACCAAAACCTTAATACCCAGTCCAATGCGCTACGTAAACTCATGTACCAACATGGCCTCTATGACATCTGGCGCTGTCTTGCACCGTCTGAAAGAGATTACACCCATTTCTCCAAACCCCATAACTCCTACTCCAGGATTGACTATCTCCTGTGTGACTCCTGGACTTTAGATCAATTCTGCGCCCCACGAATAAGACCATGCCCCTGGTCGGATCATGACCTTGTCTGTGTTGGGTGCACCAACCTGCACCCTCCTGATTGTAGGCCCTCCTGGAAGCTATCTGATCATTTCCTGACTGAGGGGGAAATCCCACAACTAGTGGAGACAATCTCGGATTTTCTGAGACACAACGATACGGGTGACACGAGCCAGGGAACCCTGTGGGCTAAACTTAAAGCCTACCTCAGGGGTCATTTTATTAAAAAAAGTGCATTACTAAAAGCTAAAAATAAAGTTTCCCTCGCTAAGCTGTATGCGGAACTGAGACAGTCTGAATTGACTAACAAACATACCCCCACTCCCACTTTGGGCGACCGAGTCGGTGCCATCAGAGATGAAATTTCCAAGAGAGAGCAACTACGAGTTCAGGCAAACCTGCTTCGACTCCGACAGGTCTATTATTACAAAGGGAACAAGGCTGATAGGTTGCTGGCTCGTAAACTCAGAGATCGAGCGGTTCAAGCCAGAATCCCCGCAATCTCTACGAAGACTGGCGTAGTCCGCTCACCAAAGAGTATAGGGAAGGCGTTTGCCGACTACTATACTGCCCTATATAATCTAAACAACGACTCCTCTGGAGTCGAAGCCCGCAGAACAGCTGCCCAACAGTTTCTGGCACAGTTGGACCTCCCTTCTCTAGGAGATGACTCAGCGGAGGATTTAACCGCCCCATTCACTTTGGAAGAAATCAAAACAGCCATATTGACCTTGAAGCCGCACAAGGCTCCAGGTCCGGATGGATTCACGAGCCTCTTCTATCGTACCTTTGCCCACCTATTGTCACCTATCCTGCTCCGTCTTTTCGGTGAGGTCCGGAGGGAGGGATCGTTTCTCCCCGAATTCTTGGAAGCCACTATCCTGACTATACCCAAGGAGGGGAAGGACCTGACGCTCTGTGAGAGCTATCGGCCCATCTCCCTTATTAACGTGGACGTGAAAGTCTATGCCAAGGTCCTCGTGACTAGGCTTGGAAAGCACCTGCCCTCGCTGGTCCATTTGGACCAAGTGGGATTTGTGCAAGGGAGGCAAGGTATAGATAACACTCGTAGACTACTGAACATATTTATGGAAACAGCTGATATGGGGCTACCTCTCCTCACCCTGTCTATGGACGCGGAATAAGCGTTTGACAGGGTGGGGTGGGATTATATGTTTTGCACTTTAGAACGCTTTGGGATTCCTGAGACGTTTCATACAGCTATTGCCGCCCTATACGCTTCCCCGACGGCTGTGATTAAAGGTATGGGTTTCTGTTCTCCTAAAATTGAGATCAGAAATGGAACCAGGCAGGGGTGCCCCCTGTCTCCGCTCCTTTTCGCATTGGTTATGGAGCCTCTCGCGGAGGCCATTAGAGGAAGCCCTGAGGTCCAGGGCCTTCAGATACATGACACACTCCAGAAATTGGCACTTTTTGCCGATGATCTCACTCTCTTCCTCACCAACCCGGTGGAGTCACTTCCATACCTTTTTGAGATTGTTGATGCTTTTAGTAACATTTCGAACTATAAGGTCAATGTGACCAAAACAGAGGCCTACACGATTCACATTGAGCAATCAGAACAGAGACGCCTTATGTGACTCTATTCGTTCAGGTGGTCAACAGATGGGATCAGACATCTTGGTGTCTTCCTGTCACATGAGAAAAATAAGGTGTTGCAGGCGAACTACTCTGTTCTCCTGCGGGAAACTGAGATGAGACTGAAATTTAAAAAAATATGAGGAAATCTCCTGGATGGGCAGAATTGCCGCTCTTAAGATGATGATCCTCCCTAAATTAACCTACATTATGCGGTGTGTCCCCATCTCAGTCCCGGAAAAGATTTTACGTGGCTTCCAAACCGCATTCAATGCCTATGTTTGGGACAATAAGCGGCAGAGGGTGTCCGCGGCCACGCTTCAGGTTCCTGTAGACAGAGGTGGGCTGGGGCTACCCAATGTTAAATTATATCATCAAGCGGCAATGATCTCACACGTCTCGGCGTGGGGACCTGCCCTGCCCCCTACCAGATGGAGGGAGCTGGAACAAGCTTCACTCCCCGCTCATGTCGACCTCTCAGACCTGCTGTGGGTTCCACCTCACTTGGCCGCGCAGATACCGATCTCCAACCATCTCATCAAAGACTGTCAAATGGTTTGGTTCCGCCTCAGACACCACCAGTTGATAGCCCCGCACCCTTCACCCATACAGGGAGTGAAGAATTATTAGGCAAGTTGTATTTTTGAGGATTCATTTTATTATTGAACAACAACCATGTTCTCAATGAACCCAAAAAACTCATTAATATCAAAGCTGAATAGTTTTGGAAGTAGTTTTTAGTTTGTTTTTAGTTATTTTAGGGGGATATCTGTGTGTGCAGGTGACTATTACTGTGCATAATTATTAGGCAACTTAACAAAAGACAAATAAATACCCATTTCAATTATTTATTTTTACCAGTGAAACCAATATAACATCTCAACATTCACAAATATACATTTCTGACATTCAAAAACAAAACAAAAACAAATCAGTGACCAATATAGCCACCTTTCTTTGCAAGGACACTCAAAAGCCTGCCATCCATGGATTCTGTCAGTGTTTTGATCTGTTCACCATCAACATTGCGTGCAGCAGCAACCACAGCCTCCCAGACACTGTTCAGAGAGGTGTACTGTTTTCCCTCCTTGTAAATCTCACATTTGATGATGGACCACAGGTTCTCAATGGGGTTCAGATCAGGTGAACAAGGAGGCCATGTCATTAGATTTTCTTCTTTTATACCCTTTCTTGCCAGCCACGCTGTGGAGTACTTGGACGCGTGTGATGGAGCATTGTCCTGCATGAAAATCATGTTTTTCTTGAAGGATGCAGACTTCTTCCTGTACCACTGCTTGAAGAAGGTGTCTTCCAGAAACTGGCAGTAGGACTGGGAGTTGAGCTTGACTCCATCCTCAACCCGAATAGGCCCCACAAGCTCATCTTTGATGATACCAGCCCAAACCAGTACTCCACCTCCACCTTGCTGGAATCTGAGTCGGACTGGAGCTCTCTGCCCTTTACCAATCCAGCCACAGGCCCATCCATCTGGCCCATTAAGACTCATTCTTATTTCATCAGTCCATAAAACCTTAGAAAAATCAGTCTTGAGATATTTCTTGGCCCAGTCTTGACGTTTCAGCTTGTGTGTCTTGTTCAGTGGTGGTCGTCTTTCAGCCTTTCTTACCTTGGCCATGTCTCTGAGTATTGCACACCTTGTGCTTTTGGGCACTCCAGTGATGTTGCAGCTCTGAAATATGGCCAAACTGGTGGCAAGTGGCATCTTGGCAGCTGCACGCTTGACTTTTCTCAGTTCATGGGCAGTTATTTTGCGCCTTGGTTTTTCCACACGCTTCTTGCGACCCTGTTGACTATTTTGAATGAAACGCTTGATTGTTTGATGATCACGCTTCAGAAGCTTTGCAATTTTAAGAGTGCTGCATCCCTCTGCAAGATATCTCACTATTTTTGACTTTTCTGAGCCTGTCAAGTCCTTCTTTTGACCCATTTTGCCAAAGGAAAGGAAGTTGCCTAATAATTATGCACACCTGATATAGAGTGTTGATGTCATTAGACCACACCCCTTCTCATTACAGAGATGCACATCACCTAATATGCTTAATTGGTAGTAGGCTTTCGAGCCTATACAGCTTGGAGTAAGACAACATGCATAAAGAGGATGATGTGGTCAAAATACTAATTTGCCTAATAATTCTGCACTCCCTGTACATCCTGTCGTGTCACTCCTACAGGGACTCCCAAATATTCGGCTCGCCCCCTGGAAGGCCCTGGAGATCACCTCTCTGAGTGATTTCTACCTGAATGAGAATCTCCTCTTGCCTCAAGACATGATCACTAAATTTGACATTCCTGGCACCCTAAAATTTGACTTTATGAGGCTAAGATCTTTGATGAAGTCATGGGGATTCCTGGTTGAAAAAATCAGGACTCCAACTATCTGGGAGATGAGATGGAAGGCAAACCTTCAACTGTGCAAGCCTCTCACGGCCCACTACCGATCCCTTTTGGGACCTCCCACCCTGATGAAAACTAGGCATATGACCTCCTGGGAAGCAGAATTGAGACTCGCTTTTACGGAGCTCGACTGGACTAAAGCGATACAGCTGACTAAATCCGCACTTCATTGTGCTACAATGTATGAACTCTACTTCAAGATCATAACCAGATGGCACTTGGTGCCGACCAAACTTCGGACTTTGTACCCTGAGCATTCTCCATTATGTTGGAGGGAGTGTGGAGAGATAGGCACCCCGATCCATGTGTGGTGGTCATGTAGCAAGCTCCGACCACTTTGGTCGAAAACCTGTGAGGTCTGCAAGGCTTTGGAACTCCCGACCCCAGACACTCCGTGCCTAGCTCTCTTACATCTGGGAGTTAAAAAACTGCCAAAGCACAAAAGATATTTGTTAATCTATCTATTGACATCAGTCAAGATGTTAATCGCAAGGAATTGGAAGAAACAACAGCCCCCAAGATGGCAGGCAGTTGTTGACTATCTGCAATACGTAAAGACAATGGAAGACGACTATGTCTTCCGGACCAGGAAACAGTCAGATGTCTTTTCCCTAGTCTGGGTTCCATGGGAGACCTATCTAAAGCCGACAACATGATGTTCCCTTTCTCTTCAATTCTAGCGACCCTCCTGGGACTGTCTTATTTGCCTTCCTAGAGGAGGCGCCTCACTATGTCAGGCCTGAGGTACCCCTCACTGCTCTCCCCCTCCCCCCTCCTTCCTCTTCCGATGCCATTACTCCCCCCCCAACACCCTCCTCCCCCCTTCCTAAGAGAGGTGGGTGTCTACCCCTATCTGTTTTGCTCTCAAACACACACATTATGTAAGCTTTTCATTTTACCCCCCTCAACTGCCAGGTTTAATATGTATGGCGTAAATGGCCATATGATACCCAAAATATTAAAAAAGAAGCTAAATCTTCCCTATGTCAAACCAGTGCATAACACTTGTACCGTCCAAATACACAACTGACGTATGACTATCCTTTGGGCTAGACCATTGAGCTGAGTAAAACGATTTTCTTAGAATGCCATTTTTTCCTTTGAACGTTCGAATGTAATCTGTTGCCTAATATGTCGAGTGTAACTGTTCTGTTTTGTGGTTCTGTACCAATTTCATCAATAAAAACTTATTTAATAAAAAAAAAATGTGCACAGTCTTTTATATTTACACTTTTTGAGTCACCAGATCCTATTGAGCATGTGCAGGAATTCACAGACTATACGTATATGCATTTGTGATTGGCTGATTGCTATCACATGGTACAAGGGGAGTGGAAATATACATAACTTTGAAATTTGTTATAAAATAATCTACTACTTATTTGAAGTTCAGACTAAGTGCTATTGCATTGTCTTGTTATCTTGCATTTGTTGATTATGCAATTCTAATGTGTTGACTGGTCCTTTAGTGTGTGTGTGTATGCATTAGTGTGTGCGTGTGTATATGCATTAGTGTGTGTGTGTGTGTATATGCATTAGTGTGTGTGAATGCGTATGCATTAGTGTGTGTATGCATCAGTGTGTGTGTTTATGCGTTAGTGTGTGTGTGTGTGTATGCATGCATTAGTGTGTGTGTGTATGCATTAGTGTGTGTGAGTATGCATTAGTGTCTGTGTGTATGCATTAGTGTGTGTGTGTGTCTGTGTGTATACATTAGTGTGTGTGTGCATGCATTAGTGTGTGTGTGTATGCATTAGTGTGTGTATGCATTAGTGTGTGTGTTTATGCGTTAGTGTGTATGCATGCATTAGTGTGTGTGTGTATGCATTAGTGTGTGTGAGTATGCATTAGTGTCTGTGTGTATGCATTAGTATGTGTCTGTGTGTATACATTAGTGTGTGTGTGTGAATGCATTAGTGTGTGTGTGCATGCATTAGTGTGTGTGTGTATGCATGCATTAGTGTGTGTGTATGCATGCATTAGTGTGTGTGTGTGTATGCATTAGTGTGTGTGAGTATGCATTAGTGTCTGTGTGTATGCATTAGTGTGTGTGTGTGTGTGTGTGTATACATTAGTGTGTGTGTGCATGCATTAGTGTGTGTGTGCATGCATTAGTGTGTGTGTATGCATGCATTAGTGTGTGTGTATGCATGCATTAGTGTGTGTATGCATTAGTGTGTGTGTGCATGCATTAGTGTGTGTATACATTAGTGTGTGTGTGCATGCATTAGTGTGTGTGTGCATGCATTAGTGTGTGTGTGTGTGTGTGTGTGTGTGTATGCATGCATTAGTGTGTGTATATGCATGCATTAGTGTGTGTATGCATTAGTGTGTGTGTGCATGCATTAGTGTGTGTGTGTGTGTGTGTGTGTGTATGCATGCATTAGTGTGTGTGAGTATGCATTAGTGTCTGCGTGTATGCATTAGTGTGTGTGTGTCTGTGTGTATACATTAGTGTGTGTGTGCATGCATTAGTGTGTGTGTGCATGCATTAGTGTGTGTGTGTGTATGCATGCATTAGTGTGTGTGTATGCATGCATTAGTGTGTGTGTGTGTGTGTGTGTGTGTATGCATTAGTGTGTGTATATATGTCATAATCACTACCTGATCTGAATAAAAAAACTAATGTTAAAATACAACGAATGTTAAAATACAATGGCTTACTAAGTCCCCTTCTCTCTGTCACTGTGTCACATGACATTACAAAAAAAAGTATTGGTATTGGTAAGTACCTAAAAAAAAGTATCGTTGCTCTGTATATCTAACTACGGGTGAATATGGATACATGAAATTGCAATATGGATTCCTTTGAGATATATTTAATAACCAGACTATATCATTATTGAGAGATCCTCCACACAGTTTTATGTTGTGCTGTGTACTAAATAACACTTGGTAAAAAGCACACTTAGGCCTAGATTTGGAGTTCGGCGGTAGATGGGTTGTTAACGCCACGCGCGTTTATGTCTAACGCACGTCATTGTTTGACTCCGGTATTTAGAGTTAAAATAAGACCATCTAACGATGCTCCTAACGCGTGTATGTCACACGCGTAATACTGCCCGCGATAGACAGTCTCCCATAGAGATCAATGGGAAAGGCAAAAAATTGCTTTTTTCACCTCGATCTCGCGAGAATACGTACAGCTCGGTCATATGACGCATACCACATCATGCACAACAATAACACGCCGCAAATGTCACAACAACAATCAATCAACAAAGCACACAAGCATTACACATTCACAAGCGGGGGATGTTTTAATAAAATTTTATACGGGGAATACGCATATACTTTAAGATGCGGAAAATCGCAAAATAACAACAAGGATTAAAAATGATATACATACACTCGAAACAAAATCGCATTCAATATCACTATATATTATGACAAACATACATATACAACACTTCACGAAGAACACACCATCGCAAAATCACATTTAAAAAGAATACTATTGGACAATGTTAGAGAAAACGACCACTATGACATCATCGCATTCTACACATTCCACAAATACCAACTCAAAATGAGCATGCGCAAATTCACACACTTAATACACATTGCAATAATATTAATTGCTAATAAATCACACCTGAACACAATTTACAACGGAAATTGGTACATCATTAAACATTTACACAGGGTATATAAGCACCACACAAGCATGGCTTCTTTGACTGTGTTGCTGTTGGGTCTTTGGAGATTGGAGGTTTAAGAATAGAGAGTTTGAGAATTTTTGAGAGTGAGTTAGTGTTAGCGTGAGAGAGTCAGTTGGTAGTGTTAGCGTGAGAGAGTGAGTGAGTTAGTGGGAGTTAGTGGGAGTGGGAGAGAGTCTGTTAGTGGGAGCGTGAGTGAGTTAGTGGGAGTTATTAGTGAGAGTTGTTAGTGGGAGCGTCAGTTAGTGGTAGTTAGTGAGCGTTAGTGGGAGTGTTTGTTAGTGAGAATTAGAAGTAGTGTGAGTTAGCGAGCGAGTGATTTTTCTGTACACTTAACACATTTACACGCAAACACATTCAATACATACATACACTTATCAATAACACTACATACACTCCATACCCCCTACCCCCTCATACTACACTCCATACCCCATTCCTTGTAGTCCCATTCCCTTTCATCCCATTTACTCTTATCCCATACCCCATACCCATCCCATACCCATCCCCTAGTTACATTTAGTTTACATATCCTCCTTTTAGTCTTATTCTTTTCGTTTATTTAAATACTCCTTACCCTCTTTGTTTTTTACATCCCTCTCACACTTTAAGCACCTTTTTTGTCTTTTTAGTTCTTTATTTTGACCCCCTTTAATTTCATCACACTCACTTTTTGTTTGATTATTTGGGGTTTAGTTTAGGGAAGAGATGGAGGCCAGGCAGGAGACAGGTAGAGGGGGGAGTAGAGGGAGGGGGAGAGGAACAGGGCAGGAAGGGGGGCAGGAAGCGGGGGTGGAAGCGGTGGGTGGACCCAGCCACTTGGTTCAAGATGACCAAGTGGCTGGGCCCAGTGGCGGTCAGAGTAGGGCTTCACAGTCCGGGAAACAGAGGGCATCGTCACAGGGGAAGGCCAAGGCGACTAGGGAGGCGAGGTTTACGATGGAGGAGAAGGAGGCCCTCGTAGAGGCCTATATGGCCAGGCATAGGATGCTGCAGCACCAAAAGACCACCCCGACTGACAGGAGGAGGCTCTGGAACGAGATCAGGAATGCAGTCAATGCAGTGGGTGGCCGGAACCGAGATATGGATTCTATCAAACATCGGTACCGGGACTGTAAACTTGAACTGAAAAAAAAGTTAAGCCTGGAGGCCCGACATGCCGCAGGGACCGGTGGCGGCCCTGCCATTGAAATGGAGTACTGCCGATGGGAGGAAATGTTGCGGCCCAGCATCTCCGAGGTGGAAGTAGTCGGTATCGGAGGAATCGATACCGGGAACCTGCCACTCTCATCTGACGGTAAGCTCATTGAACAATAATTTCACATACAAATGTATTTCAAGGGACACTATACGCAAACATTTACTTTCATGATTGAGGTAGCGAATCCAATTTGACAAAACATTCAAATGTACTTATATTACTTAATTTGATTCATTCTTGAGATATATTTTAATTAAGAAATAGCCATGCACACGGTGAAACAATCACAGGAGGCAGCTATATTCAGCTAACAATCAGCATCTTATAAGCATATTTAGATATGCTTTTCAGCAAAGAATATCCAGAGAATTAAGCGAATTAGATAAGAAAAGTACATTCGAAAGTTGATACAAAATGTATGCTTCTAAATCATGAAAGATAAAACATTGGGTTTCATGTGTTAAGGATCAGATTAATGCTATAACGTTGTTTACACGCATTCTATTACTTTGCGCTTACATCAGTATCTAGGCTATAGGTTAGGTGTGCATTTAAACAGACTGAAAACAAACGCAAAAACATTCACATTGACCACAGATATCACAAACACGGTTTAGAAAAAGCGGAAATAGTATTGATTGTTTGTTAGATTTCAAAGTGGATTAATGATTCTGCATTTGTAATTGTATCGTAAGCTAAGTCATTTAAACCTTTATTTGCAAATATGCTAATATATACATTTCTTTTTTTTTTTTTTTTTTTATATACAGAGTCTGGGGACGAGGCAGCACAGCCTCCTGCATCTCCCCGGGATGAGAGTGGTGGTGAGGAATTTCCACTTCGGAGGGAAGAGGCCCCACGTGACGAACAGCGCACGGGAGCTGATGAAGAGGCCCCGGAAGCACAGGAGGATCCCGCTGAACCCGCGGAACCCGAGGTCCCTCAAAGACCCGCACTCCGCCGTGCACGGGCACCCCGCCGTGCACGGGTTCAACAAGCACAACAAGAGGAAATAGCGGAGGTGCGGGTTCTACTGGAGTACATAGACCAGATGCGTACCTCCCGGATAGAAAATATAGAAGGACGACACAGAATACTTGATGGCCAAAATCAAATTATTCAAGGACAAAATGAAATCATCAACATACTGAATCGAATAGAAGAAGGCCAAACCAGAATATTTCAGCTTCATCAAGAAATGTTCACTTTTTTCCGGGAGGCGCATGCTGGTCTACCTCCTGTTGCTGTGCCTCTTGTTGCTGGGCCTCTTGCTGCTGGGCCATCTCCTCCTGCCGGCCCATCTCATCCTCCTCAGCCATCTACTCCTCCTCCTCAGCCATCTACTCCTCCTCCTCCTCAGCCATCTACTCATCCTCCTCAGCCATCTTCTCCTCCTCATCCATCTTCTCCTCCCCAGCCATCTACTCCTCACCTTGGTCGTCCCAGTACTCTTCCTTCCACTCCTCCCACAACAGCTCCAAGGAGGACTCTTCGGAGTCGGCAGTTGCCTCTCCCAGAGCCTCAGCCCCGTGGGAAGAGGGGAAGGAAGAGGAAGTAAGTATTTTTTTCATCTTCACTGCTTTTTTTAATTTAATGTGTAATGGATAGGTATGTGATGATGTGGTTTTCATACACTTGTGGACCACACTCTGTATATAATCGACTTCTATGGGACCGGGTCCATGGAGGCAGATTGTTTGCAGAGTGTGGGTTATAAGTGTGTGAAAACCACATCATCACATACCTATCCTTGTTCATGATATTGATTGGTTTCTGTGATGTGATGTCCAAACTGTTTCCCGAATCGCTAACTAAATTACCATAACAATTATCCATAATGGCATATTACTGTTTGAATGCCAATAACACAGCTTAAAGGGACAGTCAGAAAATTATTGATTACAAAGAAAACACTGTATTACGCATTATAAAGTTTGAAACAACAAAACATGGAGAAATACATGTGTGACTTATGTGCTTACCCTTGTATCTATGACTATGAAAAATGACCACTTATTTGTTGTTCTGACATAACAACATTTTAGATATCAATGATCAATACATGGTCAATAATATGCTGTATGAGCACAAGGTTTTACATATACAAATGCTATCAAAATGCCCTCTAGTGCTCAAATTGTATAATGATTACAAGCACTCTTCAAGATCGAAGAAATGAGCACACCAACCTCATAGGTTTAGATAGCAAATTTAAATAAACCCAGACAAATGTTCAATTGTTGAGAAACATTTGATATCCTTGATATTACATAATTGACTTTTAGAATAATGAAAAACATTATATTTTTTCTAAACTGTCCCTTTAACAACATTACATATGCTAACACATATTTTAAGCTTGTTGGTATATCTACATGTACTTTGTCAAAAAAAAAATATTGAAATCACATTTATATTGACGTGTTAAATAAAGTCTATTTTCTTTAAGAGCCATTATTGTGTTAATATTTTATTGTAAAGACATTTTTTTTTAACAATGAATATGGTTTAAAGTCCTTTTAGGAGTGGGGGGGGGTGAAAATATGCTAACAATAATATATTTGAAGATTAAACTATGTGGATCTCATACATGATACAAAAAACAACATTTGCATTCAAGGGACAGTATCCTATATTTTTAACATAACTGTATGTAATAGACACTACTACAAACAACAAGATTAACATATACTGATATCAATATTAAAAAGCTTCAAACACTTGAAGATAAAATAGGGTTAGCTATATTGAAAATATAGATGAACCCCCATTACAACCGTAAAACAACACAATACCCCATCATTAACATATGAAAAGACCCTTTACACAAACTGGAGAAAGCTGGAGATGGTACTCACATGAAACTCAGAGGCTTTGCGAGGAGTAAGAAAATTACTTACATTTTCTTAGAACAGAAGAAAAAATAAACGTATTGGTTAAACAATGGACTATCTAACTAGAGACAAAATCCAAGCTTTTGATTTATAATGTGAGTGTCTAATGAACCTTTAATAAAATATACAACGAAATTACATTTAGAAGAAGTCGGCATCATATATTTAGCATATGATAAAGATAAATGCATATTGATTACTTTATTCAAACACAATAGCGCATATTTATTAATTAGATATATTCAACATTAAACACAACATTAATTTTTTCAGAAAAAGGAACATATTGTTGACAAACATATTAAACATGGACTGTAGAGATTTGCACTTGCCTAGAAATATCCTATGCATGAAAACATTTTTCTTTCGTTCGTTGATTCAACCAGACATACAGCAAAAGAGAATGTGGTGGTCTTTATCAGCTACGGGTCAACAATGTAACATGATGCAAATAATACATATTCGCAAGCTTTTTAAAATTGGATGCAGTCACAAACGTTTTTAACGTGCACAAATATTGTGGGACTACGTAATCCAATCAGACGTTTTTTTACCTTTACATGTGCCGTCTTAACATGGCGCTTCCTTGATCACGTAAGAATGCCATCCAATGAAAGGCACATTATTGATCACGTAAGAACGCCCAAAAAAAAAGGCGCATCCTTGATCGCGTCAAAACGCAATCCAATAAAAGGCATATTCCTGATCACGTAAGAACGTCAGTCAATACAAGGAATCATTGAACAGCCTGGCAGGTGACGTCTTAAGCAACATGGCGCATCCGAGATCGCTGAAAAACCGCAGACAATACAAGGACTCAGTGACATCTTGGCATATCACTAAGAAACGTATTTATATTTTAGGAACTAGTATGTGTGTAGATTGCTATCTAGGAATGACAACAAATCCTGAATCATCTTTTCGGACTTGACTGTCCCTTGAACTATAGCTATGGTGTATATCTTTAACATTTAAAAGATACACATGAGAAATACATATGCCATTGATGTTTTAAGATATGTTTGGATTGTTGTTGAATAACAATAGTTATACATGTATTTATTAAACGTGCCATTTATTCAAGTTTAATTATTGTCAGCCTACCTATAGCCATATATGGGAGGAGATGTATTTTGTTAACATATTAGTTAACTAATATTCATCATCTAAATTATTTGCATTACACACAGAGATTTATTTGGTTACACTTTTACACTAATATAGATTTGAAAATGAAATACAGGTGCTGTCAACATTACAATAAGATTGTTTATTAATAAAATTATATGTCCTTGTTCTTGTAAAAAGGACAAAAACGCTTTACAAATGGAAATACATTCATTAACAATTGTGATCAACATCACTTAAAGGGACATTATTTTGTTTTTAAAAAGAGCATACACATAGTCAATACTATTTCAATAAAATGAAGACTTTACAGGGATTATATCATTGTATCAATACTCAGATCATTTGGTAAAGGTGCATCAATTCATGCAGACTTTCTAAATACACACATGGATCTGAACATTTAAATATACATATATACACAAATACCAATCTATATATACATATATAAAGAAATTACTCTGCTAATCATAATCAGGCAATGATAGAGCTAAGAGAAAATAATATAAAGACAAATAATAAGATTACATTGGAGATGTTAATCTTAAAGTCATTTACTATTGTCTTACATATATGATTTCAGTATAACAAATATATTTGGTAGGTCCCTTTAAGGATCAACAACATAAACTAGAGCTTTAAAAAAATAACAGGAAGAATGAGGACAAAGATTTGTGAAATAAAATGTATTTTATTAGTATGTAAGAAAACATACACAACGTTTATAAATAATCTTGTAAAAATAAGGAATATATGAGCCATATGACAAGGTAACACAGTGCATCACAGTCCATGAAGAGAGTTGCCAAGGGCCAGCATAGCCCCATTGGAGACACATGGCAAGGTAACACAGTGCATCACAGTCCATGAAGAGAGTTGCCAAGGGCCAGCATAGCCCCATTGGAGACACATGGCTAGGTAACACAGTGCATCACAGTCCATTAAGAGAGTTGCCAAGGGCCAGCATAGCCCCATTGGAGACATATGACAAGGTAACACAGTGCATCACAGTCCATGAAGAGAGTTGCCAAGGGCCAGCATAGCCCCATTGGAGACACATGGCAAGGTAACACAGTGCATCACAGTCCATGAAGAGAGTTGCCAAGGGCCAGCATAGCCCCATTGGAGACATATGACAAGGTAACACAGTGCATCACAGTCCATGAAGAGAGTTGCCAAGGGCCAGCATAGCCCCATTGGAGACACATGGCAAGGTAACACAGTGCATCACAGTCCATGAAGAGAGTTGCCAAGGGCCAGCATAGCCCCATTGGAGACATATGACAAGGTAACACAGTGCATCACAGTCCATGAAGAGAGTTGCCAAGGGCCAGCATAGCCCCATTGGAGACACATGGCAAGGTAACACAGTGCATCACAGTCCATGAAGAGAGTTGCCAAGGGCCAGCATAGCCCCATTGGAGACACATGGCAAGGTAACACAGTGCATCACAGTCCATGAAGAGAGTTGCCAAGGGCCAGCATAGCCCCATTGGAGACACATGGCAAGGTAACACAGTGCATCACAGTCCATGAAGAGAGTTGCCAAGGGCCAGCATAGCCCCATTGGAGACACATGGCAAGGTAACACAGTGCATCACAGTCCATGAAGAGAGTTGCCAAGGGCCAGCATAGCCCCATTGGAGACACATGGCAAGGTAACACAGTGCATCACAGTCCATGAAGAGAGTTGCCAAGGGCCAGCATAGCCCCATTGGAGACATATGACAAGGTAACACAGTGCATCACAGTCCATGAAGAGAGTTGCCAAGGGCCAGCATAGCCCCATTGGAGACACATGGCAAGGTAACACAGTGCATCACAGTCCATGAAGAGAGTTGCCAAGGGCCAGCATAGCCCCATTGGAGACACATGGCAAGGTAACACAGTGCATCACAGTCCATGAAGAGAGTTGCCAAGGGCCAGCATAGCCCCATTGGAGACACATGGCAAGGTAACACAGTGCATCACAGTCCATGAAGAGAGTTGCCAAGGGCCAGCATAGCCCCATTGGAGACACATGGCAAGGTAACACAGTGCATCACAGTCCATGAAGAGAGTTGCCAAGGGCCAGCATAGCCCCATTGGAGACATATGACAAGGTAACACAGTGCATCACAGTCCATGAAGAGAGTTGCCAAGGGCCAGCATAGCCCCATTGGAGACATATGACAAGGTAAAAGAGTGCAACAGGCACAACAATAAACAGAAAAAAAGGCCAAATGGCAACAATAAAAATACAAATTCAACATGTGGACGGAGGATTCTTATCTGCCACCATGGAGCATATCCAGATCCTCCACTTACTGGTCATCCTCTTCATTGTCCTGTGCATGTCCAGCTCCAGATTCAGGCCTTGAACGTAATCGCATAATTTCACGCAGAGTCAAGTCCTGAACCCGGAGCTGGGCCTGCATGGTGTCGTTCATCCCTCTCAGGACAGCTGCGTTCCTCAACACGGCCTGCTCTACTCTTGCTATCCCTTCTAGCATGAGCCATGCTGAGTCACAGCCTAAAATAAAATAAAATTAAATATTAAGGATAATTACACAACAGACTAAAAATTTTTAATACATACATTGTCATCATAAAGACAAATAATTCTTTACATAAATTAGTTTACATTTATTCTTTACATATGAATTAGGTTATTCAGACAGACAGAAATCATTAAAGGGACATGTTACTCAAACATGTTGTCCCCTTTAATTGGTTTTAGATGATCCACTTATACAGCTTGAGTGTATCAAATCTTGTTAAAGGATTTACATTGTACTTACATCAGCAATTTAAAAATTAAATTTAGACTGTGGTAGGCACACCTATCCTTAAACATTTTTGCATTGAGGACAAGCTGTGTAAACATAGCAACCAGAAGAAATTACATTCCCACTGGGTTAGACAAGAGATAATGTATCCACATTTGTACATAAAATTTTGGATCCAAGTAGTGGTGTTTGGTATATGTAGTGATATCCAATTAAAGGGACACTGAACCTAAATATTTAATGGACTGATTCAGATAGAGCATGACATGACAAATCTTTATAAATTACACATATTCATTATATGTTTTAATTCTCAAGCTATATTTTGAATGCAAGAATGTTGCTTTTTATGGAAGCCAATATTTGTTTATCAACTTTGTTTGTGCATGCTGGTTGATGGATACATTCATCCAACAATAAAGAAATGATGGCCAGATTTATTTTATTGTTTAAACTAATTATAGGAATTACTTTTTTTCAAAAAATATATCAAGAGAATGACGAATAATTCATAAGAGTATTAAATTATAAATTTGATTAACATTGCATGCTGGATTTGAATCACAATTTAACCAATTTAACTTCACTGTACCTTTAAGTATCTTATAAAGTGTATTTAGAATGATACTTACAGCTGTGCCTGGGAAGGACAATCTGACACCCAGGACAATGAAGGTTGAGACAGGGGGTAGGGATGGGATTGGCTTGGGGAGGGATGTGAATGGCTTGGGGAGGGGTGAGCTGCCGCTCCGGGGTAGGCCGTACAGCTGGGGAGTGGGGAGTTTGGGTCTGGGCAGCTGTACAGGCCAGAATACGGGGAGAGCGGCGAAGGGGGGTGTATGGGCGTTTTGTGGGAGGGACAGGATATGAAATATGGGAAGGGCTGGCAGTGGTCTGGGCATGGTCATGAGTTTGGTCATGGGAAGGGCTCTGGGTCTGTGCAGGGGTGTGGCCATGGTCATGGGTGTGTGCATGGGGAGGGGTCTGTGACTGGGCAGGGGCGGAAACCAGATGACCAGAAGTGGTGGATCCATCTGAAAATGTAAAGAAAATATATTAACATCTCATACATCCTGACATCAAATCAACGCATTTCAAATTGATTATGTTTTCAATATACTTCGAAGTGTGTTTGAATTTTTAAACTATTATGAAATGAGGATATGGTATGTATATAGGCACTCAGATGAATATCAATGACTGTCTGTACAATTTGAACCTTATTATTGTGTTTTGGCATGGAATATGCATGTGACATAATGATGGCATGAATTATAAATTTTTAAAAATAAATATACAAGCAGAATTTCATGCTGCCTGATATAGAAAGGGGGCAGTAGTGTATTTGAACAGACAAATAATATTCCTTTTTAAAGGGCAAAAGCTGTAGACTTTTAATGTCTTCAATAAAATGATTTCCAAAAAAGAAACATGTTGGAAACATGATAGATATATTTCACATACCATCAGACTCCAAGGCAGCCTCTTCCTCCTCCGTCCCACATGTGACATCAATCTCTGTAAAACATAACATGTTGTGTACACGTTAAGATCAGATATTATAACATATGTTACTGTTGCTCAAATACGCACATCAATGTTGCATTAAAGATATACACACACAAAGTTATGATTTACATCATTTTGATGGAGCATACAAATGACAATAGATTTGTTATTGTCAATGAATCTGAATTTTAATGTATTGTTTGTATTAATGTTAAATTCATAAAAGCATAGTACATAGAACATTTAAGATTTCTCATGTATGTATCACTTGATGACTGTTGTCAAAAAATCAAATGGAAACAAACATATGTTATACATCTTATGAATAACAAATGTGTAGACTAATAAAGTTGAAATTATTAATCGTTCAATATGAAAAATAAATTAATATATAATCAGAAGATAAATATTTTGAATTTTTATAATGTTATGCTTCATCAGAATCATGATCATAATATTGATTAGCAATACACCTTCAATTACATATAAATGAGTCAATGGACTTACCAGGAGACCGCAAAGGCGGCTCTATGTCACTGATGGATTCCTGTGGGCTCACCACACCAACTCTCTCTATGAATGATATAGATATATATTATTAAACACATTTGGGATATCACTAAATCACATCTGTCTAGAATTTTAACATTAATCAACTTTAAAATGTGAAGAATAGAGCAGTCATTACACCAGAAAATGCTTGATTGAATCAAGGGGATTCTGTAAAAATATCTGTATTGAACATATGTTTAATGTCAGACTACACTAGACATCAAATTCATCTCAGATGCTGCTATTGCATATCTAAATATACCCAATGATCAATGTTCTTAACCCTTTAAGGACACAGCTTTCACTTTGCTCAATTGTTTTATGACGGAATAATTCCGTCATATGTCCTTAAGAAGTTACAAGAATACACACAAACCACATATTGAGGAGCATCTGTTGACAAATCTAAACAAACACATGTGTCACATCGAGCCATTTTTGCAATGTACAGTAATCTTGTTTAGGACACAACACATATTTATCACAATACAAAACAAAATTGATTATTACAAATATGTAATCATGGTGCTGTTAGAGTATGCAGATATCTATAAAGTAACTCCAACAGAGAATGTGATTTATATATCAATAGTTTTTAATAAAAAGAATGTAAAGATGAATGAATCTATTTTGTCTTAAAGGGACACTGACATGATTAATTTAAATAATTGATTTCTATGTTCAAACTGTTAAAAATGATTTAACATTGACTCCTATTATAATTAGAATGTTGCTCGATATTAATCTTAAAGGCAGATAAGGAATATTGGATTCAATAAATATTGTTTGTTGAAGGTATCCACCAATCATCAATAAAAACCCAGGTTGGTCAACCAAAATTTAGATGCACATAAACGTACTTTCTTTATTTTAAAATACATTTAGCAATAGAATATGTCACATATGATGATAGTATTATATTTTTATGTTTATTAATATTGCATACTGTATCTGAATGACAATATTAATAATTGTAGCTCAGTATCCCTTTAATCTAAAATTAAATTGATTCCACAATGTTGTTGTTAATGAATTATCTACTCCATATGTTGATGTCATGAATGGTATTGAGCATGCAATTAAAATCTAATATGTTATTTAAGGATATGCGAAAAATTATTTAATTTTCATCTATTAAATAGACATTACATATAAATATTGAACAATGTGTATTTAGTATGTAATGTTCAGTCCATGTTTCTAAGACAAATGTCAATTAAAAAGAGACATACCATACTGTGACAAGCCCTGGCTTGAGGATCCAGCAGCCACATCCATATCTGTAATATATTAAATGAGGATTGCATATCATTAATACTAATCATGCCATGTTTAAAAAATTTACATTAATAACAAATCAATTGAAAAATATTAATCCTTTGGTAGTCCCATGAGTTAATTGTTTCCTCAATGAAATTAATTATAAATATATCCTGGACTCTTATTTTCAATCAGTTGTGTTGTTTACTGTATCTTTAAGAATATCTGCTTGTTATTACATAATCATCAATTAATGGCCATATGTTATAATTTTTTTGTATTATTCTTTTTTTATTAGCTATAATATTTAAAATAAGAATACTGTATTCTTCACTAATCTAAGAATTCCCATTTAATTTTTAACAACATGTATAAAGCAATGCCACTTTCCGCAAACCCATGTTAACGTGGATGAGAAAAGCCATTTTCGCGATCATTGCGCAATGATTCCAAGCGGAATTACGCATCCGTCATTTGAACAACATGTATAAAGCAATGCCACTTTCCGCAAACCCATGTTAACGTGGATGAGAAATGCCATTTTCGCGATCATTGCGCAATGATTCCAAGCGGAATTACGCATCCGTCATTTGAACAACATGTATAAAGCAATGCCACTTTCCGCAAACCCATGTTAACGTGGATGAGAAATTACATTTCCGCTCTGTGACGCATATTCTGTAGAGCGCAAGAAACATCATTCCTATTTCATGTGTCAATAATCTAAAATCAGATATCTAAACATCATATGTAGTGTATGTTGTGAGATCTGTATAGGTTTAGTATCTGACTATATACACATTTTTTGATTATAAAAAAAAAAAAAAAAGATATTATATGAAGTTGGATAATTACCTGGTTCAGATTCTCTATCATCTCCTCCCAGGCCACCGGACGGAGAAGCATCTGCCCTGTCCCCCGCGTCAGGACTTTCAGATCCCGCAGCTGGGAGGGAAGAAGAGGAGGCCGAGGATGGCGAGGATCTAAATCTTTTGGGGACCCGGAGATTGAGGAGCTCGCATAAAGTCACCTCATAAGGGAGTAGGTACAGTTTCCGCGGGGCCTTTCTTTGGCCCCCTCTTTTACGGGCTTGTACCCAGTCCCTTATGAGGTTTACTTTTTTCGATAAACGCAACCTCATATCTCCGAATCTCCTCATGATCTGATCCTGGGTCCTCTGGACGTCACACACCAATCTAACCGCATTGGTGATAGACTCCCAGAGGGCCTTCTTAACAGGCGCATCTGTCAACCTCCTCTTGTTCCCAAACAGCTGGGGATAAAAGTCCTTGACGGCGTGGACCAGTGCAGCGCTCTCCTCCTTGGTGAACCTGGGAACTGACATGCCTGCTCGGTTGGCTACTAAATATATTATAATAATATTAATATATAACACTGCCTGCAGGCATTAGAGAACTGACAAAGATGGCAACGTGTAATGGACTTTTATATGGTGAAGTAAACATGAGATGCACCATGGGACAATTTATCTGTACATCTGATTGGATAAAAGTTAGAAATATTGTTATAATGTCTGTGAGACCATCCTGACTCAAGTTGTGTTTGTGTGATGAACTCTGATTGGCCGTTCCTTAATGTTTCATATCTTAGTAACTTCCTTACACATACCGCTTGGTGGTGCTGTTACTTCATTTTTCATGTAGACTTATTTGTAACTCATGGGCCTGTCATGCGGATATGTGTGACGCAGATTTAATATCCGTGATCCGTTAAATATTAATGATTAAATACTCTTTAAAATCTAATACTGTCACATTATTAATGTTGTAGACATTTCTCGGTTTAATAACGGTCTGTTTCTTTAATACAAATACACATTTCATATTGTATGTCTTTATTGTTCTTTAAATACATTTATTGTGAAGTATTGACATTGCTCTATTAAATGTCTTTATAATGCACATTGATTGTGTGCTATTGCGTGACATTAGACTCTAATGTTTAAAGATGCTAATCTGGTGTTTCAAGATGCGTTTCCCACGCAATATTTATTAATGTTAAAATTCAGGTTAGAATGCCAGTAACTTGGATAATCTGTTTATAAATATTAAACTACAGCTTTGTTATTCGCAAATAAACCTCGAGCTTGTATTTGTCTGAAGTGCTCATATATGTTATTGTGCAATGGCGTCTTTAGTTTTAAAGAGACATTACAAACAATTGTATCAAATGATCTGTAGAGATAGAAGATTGTTTAGACTTTAAAATGTGAATCATTTTCCCTTAGTATTTATATATCCTCAACAGAAGAAATTTAAATGCACATGGTTGAGACAATCACATAAGGCATCTCTGTGCATCCACCAATCTTCATCTACTGAGCCGATCTCGATATGCTTTTCAAGCAAAGTATGTCAAGATAGCAAGATAAGTAAATACACTCTTTAAATCTCTTAAAGGGACACTGTCCAAACAAATTTAGCATTGGTGATTGAGCATGAAATGTTAATCAACTTTATTATTTAATCCGATTATCAAATGTTAACAGTTATCTTGTTATGTTTCTTTGCAAATCAATAATGATATTTTATATTACGGACAATTGTTTAATAAAAACCTGGGTTGTCCTTGACGATTGTTGCATCAATTATTCCAAACAATCAAGTTCTGTCCAGAGTACTGAAGCAAATAAATTAGCTATTTACTGCCTTATTTTTAAAGTAATGATAGCAACATCACAATGAGCATTCATAATATGAGACAAGTTTTAAAGTTGATTCAAATAGAATACTCATTCAGAATGTATAAATCATTAATTTTTTAACTGTCTACCTTTAAGTATATTTTGAGTTCATGTCCCTTTAAATAAACATTTCACAATAATGCTTAAAATATCATAAACCTAGGCACCTTCCTTTTGCTAAATGAGTCTAACATATGAGTAAAGCAAATTTAGATTAACTTCTAGATTGTTTTACACACTGACTGAAATATATTTATTAAATGAGGTCTTTTTTAGCCTTCAGCGTAGAGGGACATTAAGCTATATGTTATGTATGCATTTTGTATAATATTCTTATATTTGAACAACTTAATATGTTTTGTTATTCAATCATTATATTGTAATTATATATATTCTTGGATTAAATACATCTCTACATAGGCTATTTTGATGCTGATTGTTGTTTGCATATAGATGCCTTATATCATTGACTAAGATATGTGCATTTTTTTTTTTATTTTAACAAGTATATTTAAAGACTGAATGTAATTCTATAGTACTTTCTAAATATGTTTAAATTCTTGTATGATATTTTTAAAAATCTATGCAAAATATACTTTGTGAATGTCCCTTTAAGGACCCAAACATTTTGTATTTTGATTTAACATTGACAAAATAAACAAAAGGGGAATTTACATTCTATATAGATATTTGATGTCTAACCCAAGAGGTAAGATTGTAATAAATACATAATATTACTAAGTATAGTTAAATGACTCCACTAGAAAATTACATAGATTAACCTGGCATCCAATAACTAATTTTTGAAAAATATCAAGTTAAATGACCTACCATTTATAAATGTAATAATTTAAATAATTTTTCAAATAATGTTTTGAGATACCTAAGGAAGATACATGATCTTATACAATTATTTTTACATTCAACAACACTGTCACTTTCATGTAATTGAACCACTTCACCTTATTAAATGTTAAAACAATTAAAATTTTACTACATATCCTAAATAATTTTAATATATACATTTTCAATATAAAAGCATTGAAGAATCTGACTCCCCAATTAATGTTATAAAATATATTTTAATATTCTCGGAAGCATTTTATTTTCTAATATTAATGCATTATTTTATCTTATGCATGTGCTTGTCAAATAGCCAACTACCAGTCATGGGAGTCCAAGTTTTATTTATTTACAGATTATATTGATATTTAGTAGAATCTGTTCAAAATAATGTATTTAATAATAAAATGTTTAGTATTAACATGTAAAAATATATTTAATAGAAAATAATTAAATATTCCTGGAAGTCATCAGATGCCAATCTGAAATGACAAATAATAAAAATGGAACAAAGTTAATACACACGTTGTCAAATATTCATAAAATACATTTAAAATCATATGGTGTCTATGCTCTAACTTTGATCAACATTTTTTAAAGATAATCATTAAATTGATTTAAAATTAATGAAATACATACACCATTATATTGTTGATTAAAAATTCTATTTAAATATCCAAAATTCAAATTATACATAATAATGTATATCACATTTCAACAATATATGTATGCTGAACATAAATCTAATATTTCATGTCCATTCAAATACCTCTATATCAACTATAATATGTATTCCTTTTTCTGATTGTGATCCCTAAATATCTAATGATGAAATAAGTATGACTAATGTATGTAAGCTAACAATAATCAACCTTCTTCATGTGATTCTTAGCTAGCATGCACCAACCTGGATAATGCATGGTCTTTGAAAGTCAATTCAGGGGTAAACAGTTGATCTTCAATAGGTGTCTTATTCATCAGTTCATTAAATAGAGGACTGGGAAATACCATCTAAAAAAGTACAATCATCTAAGTGTCTGATTGTGATCCATAAATATCTAATTAACAACTAAATATGACTAATGTATGTAAGCTACTAATATTCTACAGTCTTCACTAGCATGCATTGGTACACCAACCTGGACAATGCATGGTCTTTGAAAGTCAATTCAGGGGTAAACAGTTGATCTTCAATAGGTGTCTTATTCATCAGTTCATTAAATAGAGGACTGGGAAATACCATCTAAAAATGTACAATCATCTAAGTGTCTGATTGTGATCCATAAATATCTAATTAACAACTAAATATGACTAATGTATGTAAGCTACTAATATTCTACAGTCTTCACTAGCATGCATTGGTACACCAACCTGGACAATGCATGGTCTTTGAAAGTCAATTCAGGGGTAAACAGTTGATCTTCAATAGGTGTCTTATTCATCAGTTCATTAAATAGAGGACTGGGAAATACCATCTAAAAAAGTACAATCATCTAAGTGTCTGATTGTGATCCATAAATATCTAATTAACAACTAAATATGACTAATGTATGTAAGCTACTAATATTCTACAGTCTTCACTAGCATGCATTGGTACACCAACCTGGACAATGCATGGTCTTTGAAAGTCAATTCAGGGGTAAACAGTTGATCTTCAATAGGTGTCTTATTCATCAGTTCATTAAATAGAGGACTGGGAAATACCATCTAAAAAAGTACAATCATCTAAGTGTCTGATTGTGATCCATAAATATCTAATTAACAACTAAATATGACTAATGTATGTAAGCTACTAATATTCTACAGTCTTCACTAGCATGCATTGGTACACCAACCTGGACAATGCATGGTCTTTGAAAGTCAATTCAGGGGTAAACAGTTGATCTTCAATAGGTGTCTTATTCATCAGTTCATTAAATAGAGGACTGGGAAATACCATCTACAAAATAGAAAATCATCTAAGTGTCTCCAATAGGATGTCTCCACAGCCTTATTCTATCAAATAGTTTGCACTTACCATGTGAACATGTCTTTGTATGGTTTTCAAGGTCAGCAGAATTGAAAGATAATGCCAGACATGATCCCATTGGTATACTTCAATTTCAATCTTGGCTTTTTCCCCACTGTCAGTCTGGGCAATCTTCACTGTCAGGCTTCAAATTGTTCCCTTTCAGTCTTTAGATTAAGTCATCTCCCTAATGTAAGAAATTTTATCAAAAAAATTCATACAAGTGTGTGAATCAGTTCTGTACCCCTCTCCCACCCCCCATTTCATAATAAATATCTGTCACTAGCTTACTAAGCCTGTGTATGAACCTGTGTTATTTTCTATCAAGTGTGAAGATGAGTCATATTGAGCAGAAAAAACCTCTGTGTGACATTGAACCATAGTCATTCTAGAGTATCCCTTTCTGATTATGTACATTTTAAGTAATGTGTAAACAAAAATCTATTTTTGAAAATGTATGCCATATGATGTATTTGTGTACAAATCATGCCAGCAACAGTCCATACATTTCTACTTACCATCTGATGTCCTCTTTAAAAACCAGGTGGAAAAGACTCGCTATAGGACCCAATGCCCAGAGCATCACCTATATTATGAAAATTAAAAATTATTCTAACATTTGATCAATACTAACATGTTTGCACAATTCTCTACTTGTCATTTCCATAGAGTTCACATCTATTGAAAATACTCCAGTGTAACTTCTATTCTTTACCGTCTAAAGTGGCGGTTGATGACGTCTGCTCTGACATCAAGTCCCTCGTCCTGGAATTCCCCCTCTAGAACAGGATCATCCTCCTCATCTCTGAGGAGGTCTCTGTCCACCGGGACAGCCTGCAGCATCCCAGCCCGCTGTGCAATATTATGCAGGACGCTACAGGCTACAACGATCTTAGCCACCTTCTTTGGGTTGTACTGGAGTGCTCCTCCAGAACGGTCCAGGCACCTGAATCTCATCTTCAGGAGCCCGAACATCCTTTCAACCACCGCCCTGGTTCTCTTATGAGCCCTATTGTAGCGCTCCTCAGACACATCAGTCGGGCTACACAAGGGGGTAATGAGCCAAGGCCGGCTCATGTACCCAGAATCACCTATAAATTTTGAACAGAACATAATTCAAACAGAATACTTAAACTAGTATATTGTTGTATAAATTTTTATTTTTAAAAACGATAATCCATATTAAAAGTTGTCAGAAACATCCAAAAAATAAATTTCTATATTATTCTGTATCTTCCCATTTCAGCTAAGACATGCTACATATGCGTATTGTTCTGAAAACAAACCTTGTGTAAAATGCTAACTACATGGTTACATTGCATTCTCTATCTGAACACTTAAGGTAAGACATGCTACATATCTGCATTTAAATAAAACTAGACATTAGCAGAAAGAGACAATGACAGGGTTAAATTGCATGAGATAATAGTTTCCCATTTCAGCTAAGACATGCTACATATGCGTATTGTTCTGAAAACAAACCTTGTGTAAAATGCTAACTACATGGTTACATTGCATTCTCTCTCTGAACACTTAAGGTAAGACATGCTACATATCTGCATTTAAATAAAACTAGACATTAGCAGAAAGAGACAATGACAGGGTTAAATTGCATGAGATAATAGCTTCCCATTTCAGCTAAGACATGCTACATATGCGTATTGTTCTGAAAACAAACCTTGTGTAAAATGCTAACTACATGGTTACATTGCATTCTCTATCTGAACACTTAAGGTAAGACATGCTACATATCTGCATTTAAATAAAACTAGACATTAGCAGAAAGAGACAATGACAGGGTTAAATTGCATGAGATAATATCTTCCCATTTCAGCTAAGACATGCTACATATGCGTATTGTTCTGAAAAAAAACCTTGTGTAAAATGCTAACTACATGGTTACATTGCATTCTCTATCTGAACACTTAAGGTAAGACATGCTACATATCTGCATTTAAATAAAACTAGACATTAGCAGAAAGAGACAATGACAGGGTTAAATTGCATGAGATAATATCTTCCCATTTCACCTAAGACATGCTACATATGCGTATTGTTCTGAAAAAAAAAATTGTGTAAAATGCTAACTACATGGTTACATTGCATTCTCTATCTGAACACTTAAGGTAAGACATGCTACATATCTGCATTTAAATAAAATTAGACATTAGCGTCGGTAAATAACAAATGGTTAAATTTAATCCTATAGCTGAACATGACGCTAACAGTTAAAAAATACAGGGCCAATTGTCAAAATAATTAACCATGTTGAGCACAAATACTCACCAACGAGATAACCAGGGGGCATTTGTCTTTCCTCAAACTGGCTCCACAGGGACGACAGAGAGAGGATGCGGGCATCATGACAAGCCCCTCCAAAATTCGCATACACATGCATAATCCTCATCCGTGCGTCACAAACATACTGCACGTTGAGGCTATGAAAATGTTTGCGATTTCTGAAGGGCAAGTCATCAATTGGAGCACGCAGCGCAATGTGGGTACAATCTATGGCTCCCAAGACATTGGGCAATTGAGCAATATCAAAGAATTCCCGCTTCAGGCGCCTCCAATCACCATCATTCTGTGGGAATCCTATGTATTGCTTACTGATACGTACCATGGCGTCCAGAAAGTTATCAAACACCACAGAGAATGTACCTTGAGCCAGGCCATGCATGTACAGTTGTCCGGATTGAAAACTCCCGGAGGCCAGGACGTATAGACAGCTTAGCATCTTACTCATGGGGGGAACAGCAGTCCTTATTTGTATACGTGGCTCCAAATGAGGTTTAAGAAGATCGTAAAGGCCAATGAGCTGTTCGCGATCGAGCCGATACTTATCAAAAACCTCAAAGTCGCTCATGTTTTCCAAGGTGGGTCTCACCCTGTAGACACGAGGACCTCGAACCAGACGACCCCTTCGTCTCGGTCTGAGCCGCCGAGGCTGCCTGATTCGACCAACAGCTAGTTCGCCAATAGCAGCACCAGCAGCGTCTACCATGTCATCGTCATCCATCTTTCAAAACAGCGTAACAAGGTAAGCACTTGATCTGATGTGGATCACAAGTGATGCATTGGCCATGTTGTTTGGGGGATTTATAGTATGATTAGTCCAATGGTATTGAGTTTGTAATGATTGCTAATTGTATTCACTTGTTTGTATGTGAGCGGCGCGAATGCTTTCAAAGTGGGCGTTGTATTTTTTTGGCTGAAATGTTGTTTTCCGCCAATAAATCTCAATGTGAAAGTGTCAAATATCACACATACAGTGCATGTTTGTAATGCTTGTTCATATGCGTAATCAATATTTATTAAACGCGATCTTATAGTAACAAACACACGTCCAGGCTAACATGAATGAAAGTGCATAGTTGTGTATAATGTGCATCGAATGTGATCGATCAATGTTGCTGCAACATTGTTTGTAAACGATAAAGTAACATCTGCCATCTGTAGTATTGTATATATATAAGTGATTGCCGAGCTGTCAATATTGTATGCGTCCCTTTAAAATCGCAATAATACTGAATAACTTCCGGCTGTCATCTGTAGTATTGTATATATAATTGATTGCCGAGCTGTCAATATTGTATGCGTCCCTTTCAAATCGCAATAATAATTCTGAACTTCCCATCTGCCATCTGTAGTATTGTATATATAAGTGATTGCCGAGCTGTCAATATTGTATGCGTCCCATTCAAATCGCAATAATAATTCCGAACTTCCCGTCTGCCATCTGTAGTATTGTGTATATAAGTGATTGCCGAGCTGTCAATATTGTATGCGTCCCTTTCAAATCGCAATAATAATTCTGAACTTCCCGTCTGCCATCTGTAGTATTGTATATATAAGTGATTGCCGAGCTGTCAATATTGTATGCGTCCCATTCAAATCGCAATAATAATTCAGAACTTCCCGTCTGCCATCTGTAGTATTGTGTATATAAGTGATTGCCGAGCTGTCAATATTGTATGCGTCCCTTTCAAATGGCACTAATACTGAATAACTTCCGGCTGTCATCTGTAGTATTGTATATATAAGTGGTTGCCGAGCTGTCAATATTGTATGCGTCCCATTCAAATGGCATTAATACTGAATAACTTCCGGCTGTCATCTGTAGTATTGTGTATATAAGTGATTGCCGAGCTGTCAATATTGTATGCGTCCCATTAAAATGGCACTAATACTGAATAACTTCCGGCTGTCATCTGTAGTATTATATATATAAGTGATTTTAGATCTGACAATATTGTATGCGTGCCATAAAAATGGCACTAATACTGAATAACTTCCGGCTGCCATCTGTAGTATTGTATATATAAGTGATTTGCGATCTGACAATATTTCTTAATTGTCCCATTGAAATCTCCATAATAATGCTGTTCAAAAGTGTGGTTTACGTATATGTTGTATTGTAGTATTGAGTGTTAAAGTTCCTAAAGGGGCGGTACAGTGGTGAATCTGTGATGTGTATGGTTGAATCTTCTAATGACGTCATGATATTATTAACCTGCCTATGTAGTTGTGAAATCCTCATTGTGTTGTTGTATTGTGCTACATTGTTATTGTGTGCTGAATAAAATCTAAATGTGTGCTTTGTGGTTGCGTGATGGGTGATGCGTGTTATGTACATGTACGTATATATTGTGATTGTGTCCCACATATGCTGACTTCTATATAGCGGTCTGGCATTGTTGTTCCTTCCCATAAAGTGACATCTGTAATCTGGTGTAATGATGTATTTTTTGTAGGTAATTCCTAATGGTTTATTGTGATGGAATAATGATGTTACAAGTACCGTCAAATCCATATGTTGTGTTTTGTGATTCCTGTAGAGAATGTAATGTGTTTGTCCACCATCATTTGAATGCACATGTATGAGTGAATGTTAAAAGTAATATATGTGCATCCATGAGTGATTATGTGTTAAGCCTATGTAAATATGCAGTTGCTGCAAGCATATGAGTTGAATAACTGAAATGCAATAATAAAGGTAAATGAGAGGTGTTTCCCATTGTGTAGTGTTTGTGAATCCAGAAATGTGTATTGAATTTTATTTTAATTTTAAATGTAATTTTATTGAAATAATAATGTGTTACTAGTGATGTGGATTTGTAGTTGATGTAATCTAAAAGTGTGAAACAAATTTATGGTGTTGTGAATATTTAATAATTAAAAACCATAAGTCCACCATAGGAAAATAGTCATTTCTTGATCTATTTATCATAGCTGTGTCTAACGCATGAAATCATGTATTTTCTAGCGCTGGTATTTGGAGTTTTTAAGTCTACGCTATTTGCGTGCGTTAGGGAAATGAGGGTTTCGCGTGCACGAGCACGTCTTCCCAATAGAAGTCAATGGAGGCTCTAAAGATTTCTAATTTTTTTTTCTAAGACTGGTTTTCCTCGTAAAGTGAGTGACGTCATGAGCTTGTGTGAAAAAGTAACTAAATCGTGTTCTTTTTGTAATAAATAAATATTTTGTGTATGTCATGTGGTGTATATTGTTTGTATGCATCGATGAGTGTATGTTTGTGATAATGTTATTAGTTAGATGTAGGTATATGAGGGTCTTTTCCCGTATGTCCATGTAAGTCAATGGGAAAATGGATTTTTGTGGATTTTTTTCAAACACCCGAGATCTCGCAACTTTAATCCTTTGTATTTTACCGAAAAAAAAAAATATATGAAAAATAAAGATAGTGTAGTGTTTGTATGAGTGTAAGTGTACTTTGTGTAATATTTGTTTTGTGATTCGTGGATGTTTTTTTTGTCGGTATATGTTTACTACTGGGTCTGAGGTGGCGGTAGAAAGGTGAGCGTTAGGTGTATTTTGAGTGGCGGTAAATAAACTCTAAATACCGGAGTGCGTAAGAAACCCGCGTTAGGAGCCTCTAACGCTGGTTTTCACGGCTAACGCCGAACTCCAAATCTAGGCCTTAGTGCACATGGCCTATGTGCTCACAATTTGCACTTTATGCTAATGGCCAGTGTGTTTGCAGCTTGTATACTGTGCGTATGGTGGATTTGTTTAGTTTAATCATGGTATGCACTTTATTTTCACATGATAAATGTATATTGTACCATATTTGCACCAGATTGTGCTATATTTGTAGTTTAATGCATTTTATTTGCACATGATGTATATTGGATAGATGTTTTAGTTTGGATTGGAGGCCATAGGCAGTATAGTTGTATTGTATAGTATTGGTGGCTCTATTGTGTAATGTCTAAATGTATTATTAGGCTTTCAACATCTTTTTTAACGTCTTGCTCTATTAATGATTGAGGGATTATATTTTTAGGTATTAGATGTATTATGGCATTATGTAATACTGCTAGAGTTTACACTGAGTTACATCTTATATTTTATTGTATATTTTATCAATCACTACTGCAATTCTAATCAGAGGCCAACTATGTTTCATTGTCTTGACACTGTACAGTGACAATAAAGTTGAATCTGAATCTAAATCTAAGGTTGGCTGTTTGTGTGTCTGAGTGTGTGTCTTTGGGTGTACCTGAGTGTGTGTTTGAGTGTGCCTGAATGTGTGTCCCTGAGTGTGTATTTGTCTGAGTGAGTCTTTGAGTGTGCCTGTCTGTGTTTTTGAGAGTGTGTGTCTCTAAATGTGCCTGTTTAAATGTGTGTATCCCTGAGTGTGTGTCTTTGAGTGTAGCTGTCTGTGTGTATGAATGTGCCTGAGTGTGTGTTTGTGCCAGTTTGTGTGTGAGTGTGCCTAATTTTTATTTTGAAGTAGGAAGTGGCTGGCTGTGAAAAATTGGTACATGGTACTTAGTATTAGATAGGGTCTGTTCATTGGTCTTCATTAGTGACATATTTAACATAGGGGATTATTTTGCTGAAATTGCTTTAAACTTTAAAGATAAGCTTTTGAGAGTTTTCCTCTCTTTCTCAGATCTGAAGCAATACCTGAGGAAGAAAGGAAAACTCTAAAAAGCTTGTCTTTTTAATATTAGGTTAGTACAATAAAAAGGTATCATTGCATACCACATTAATCTGGTATTTTGGAATCTTATTTATATATATATTTATTTAGTTTTTTTCAGTGGTAAGATTTAGTGGTAAAAATGATTAGTGCCCCCCCCCCCCAGTTTTGACTGTGGAATCTTATGTGCCCCCCATATATTGTTTTTAGAATCGCCACTGCTTCTAGCTGAGTTAATGCTTGACTGGGAGCGTTAAATACGCCTCCACTTGTAATCTGACCCTATGTGTTAACCCCCTGCAAAATCCTATTGGATAACTTGCTATGTCTTGGTCTGGGACCATAATGCTGGCAACTCCCAAGAGCTACTTTACTTATGTGTAATAATTTGAAGGGGTTAAAGAGACTCTAAAGTTTAACTTTAAAGTAAACTTGCATGATTCAGATAGAACATGCAGTTTTAAGACACAATTTAATTCCATTTTAAAATTGTGCACAGTCTTTTATATTCACCTGCTACTACATGTGCAAGATTTAACACTATATACATATGAGTCTGTGATTGGCTTATGACTGTCACATGATTCAGGGGGCCATAAAATTTAAGTTAATTTTGAAATTTGTCAGAAAAAATCTATTGCATTTTCCCTTTATTATGCACTTGAATATGCAGTACTACAGTATTTAATGGTCCTTTAAACATTTATTATTTTACTCTGCATAACCAACCAAACAGCGCCACACTTTAACAAACAAACAAACAATAATTATATGCTGTGACAAAAATACCCCTCTCCTTGGGATTTTGTCCAGGGAACAGCTTTGACACACAGGGGTCAATTTATCAAGCTCCGAAAGGAGCTTGATGCCCCCAACCAACCCCCCAAAATAAAAAAACCTAATTCTAACAAAAACCTAATCTACCCAATCTACCCATTTGTATGGGCATTGCCCTTAAAAGGGCATTTAGCTCTTTTGCATTGCCCTGAAAAAGGCATTTAGCTCTTTTAAGAAAAGCCCAAACCCTAAATTAAAAAAAAAACCCCACCCAAAAAACCTTAAAGAAACCTAACACTAACCCTTCTTTAGGTACTCACAGTTGCTGAAGTCCCACTTGAAGGATCTTCATCCCAGCGGCTCCATCTTCATCCAGGCAGCTCTATCTTCATCCAGACGGCATCTTCTATCTTCAGCCCGGTGGCATCTTCTATCTTCATCCCGGCGGTGCAGAGTGGGTCTAACCTGAAGACATCTGGCGCGGAGCATCCTCTTCATACGGTCGCCGCTGTATACTGAATCTTCAATGCAAGGTACGCAACTCAAAATGGCGTCCCTTGCATTCCTATTGGCTGATTTGATTTTGGAAATTCAAATCAGCCAATAGGATTACAGCTACTGAAATCCTATTGGCTGTTCAATACAGCCAATAGGATGAGAGCTTCAGAAATTCTATTGACTGTTCAAATCAGAAGAAGATGGAAGATGCCGCCTGGATGAAGGGGTAGCTGCCGGGATGAAGATCCTTCAAGCGGAAGTTCAGCAACTGTGAGTACCTAAGAAAGGTTAGTGTTAGGTTTTTTGGGTGTTTTTTTTTTTTAGTTTAGGGTTTGGGCTTTTCTTAAAAGAGCTAAATGCCCTTTTCAGGGCAATGCAAAAGAGCTAAATGCCCTTTTAATGTTAATGCCCATACAAATGGGTAGATTAGGTTTTTGTTAGAGTTAGGTTTTTTCTATTTTGGGGGGTTGGTTGGATGGTGGGTTTTACTTTGGGGGGTCTTTGTATTTTTTTTTTTAACAGGTAAAAGAGCTGTTTAACTTAGGGCAATGCCCTACAAAAGGCCCTTTTAATTTATTTTTTAGGGCTATTAGATTAGGTGTAATTCTTTTTTATTTTTGATAATTTCGTTTGTTATTTTTCGTTATTTGGTGTTTGTTATTTTTTGTAATTTAGTATTTTAAATTTTTTGTAATTAGATACTTTGTAATTTTTATAGCAGTGTTAGGATTTTTTTAATGTGTATTTTGGTTTTCTTTAATTGGTAGTTAGTTTAATTTTAGTTTAATAGTTATATTAGTTTAATTGTTAGTTTAAACTTAGTTTTTTTAATTTGACAGGTAGGTTTTAATATAATTTAAGATAGGGAAATTGTAATTTTAATATAAAGTTAGGGGGGCATTAGGTTTAGGGGTTACTAGTTTAAATTAGTTTATTGCGATGTGTTGGGCTTTCGGTTTAGGGGTTAATAGTTTAATTTAGTATATTTCGTTGTGGGGGGCTTGCGGTTTAGGGGTTAATAGGTTTATTATAGTGGCGGCAGTATAGGGGTTAATAACTTTAGTATAGTGTGGGCGGATGGCAGATTAGGGGTTAATAATATTTAAATAGTGTTTGCGATGCGGGAGGGCAGCGGTTTAGGGGTTAATAACTTTATTATAGTGGTGACAATGTCGGGGAGCAGCAGAATAAGGGTTAATACATTTTATTAGTGGCGGTAATGTCGGGAGCGGCAGATTAGGGGTTAATAACCTTAAAATAGTGTTTCCGATGCGGAAGGGCCTCGGTTTAAGGGTAAATAGGTAGTTTATGGGTGTTAGTGTACTTTGTAACACTTTAGTTATGAGTTTTATGTAACAGTTTTGTTGCGTAAAACTCATAACTACTGATGGCGGTACGGATCTTGTCAGTATAGGGAGTGACGCAAGCTTTTTAGCCTCAACGCAAAACTCATAATGGCTGCGCTATGGAAGTCCAATGAAAAAACTTAATTTTTATGATTGCGGGACTGATGTTGCGTTACAGGCTAAAAGGCTTGCGGTACAGCTTTACCGACAAGACTTGTAATGGCTGCGTTACTGTTTTATGCTGAAATGACCATTTTTTTTCAGCGTTAAAAGATGAACGCACAACTCGTAATCTACCTGCATGTTTGTTAAAGTGTGGCACTGTTTTGTTGGGTATGGTTGATTATGCAGAATAATATAATAGTAAAAACGAAAAAGAAAGTGCATCACACGTATCAGTTTATAAGGTTATGTAATAATCCAATAAGAAATCACAATGAAATTTTACCAGGTACACTATGTACAAATAAATACTAAAATAGCATAGCCAAATTTAAAAACAAAAACACAAATACTTGCATTTGAACTGAATCAACTTCAATCAAATCTATTGAACTCATGGGGGCCAACTTATCAAGCTCCGGAAAGCTCGCCGGAAACAGACGTTATGAAGCAGCGGTCTAAAGACCGCTGCTCCATAACTTGTCCGCCTGCTCTGAGGTCGCGGACAGAAATCAACCTGATCCTATACGATTGGCCGTGAATCTGCAGGGGGCAGCATTGCACCAGCAGTTCACAATAACTGCTGGGGCAATGATAAATGGCGACAGCGTATGCTGTCGGCATTTATCGATGTGCGGTGGACATGATACGCTACATTGTATCATGTCCGTCCGCACTGTAATAAATATACCCCACAGTCTTCACAGCAGAAACACTCCATACACATTGGATTATGTATAAGCCTTGGCCTGTTTATTCACAAACAATTTGCAGCAGCAGGAATACAGTTTAACATAACCAAAACAAAATAAATACTTGCACAATGGCACTTACTAAACAGAATAAAGAATTTCTGACTAAAGTTGTGTGGCTTTTCCACACAACTGCAAAATTACAAACAGATTTCAAAACTAACAGCCCTAGAACCTCCAGACAGGAACACAACTCCTGCATATATTATGTCTTTCACATACAGGTTCCAACTAACAGCCCCAGCCAGCACACACTATTTAACAGGACATGAATTAACTGCAGGTGAGAAAACCTTAGCGTGTGGGAAAACCTGAGCTGATTCCTCGCCTGCAGTTCTCTGTCAAATCCAAACTATGGAGTGGATTACTGGCCCATGATACACAATTAATAGTACATTTTCATTTCCACCAAGAACATTGTAGAATTTATGGAGAAACATAGATTTCATTATACACAATCCCATTAGCTCTGTCATAATATTTTATTGTATAGTTCTTATTATTTTGTTCGATTAGGTGATGTCACTGTCCTATATTAATTTTGTTTATTTGTATTTTGTTTTCCTGCTTCTTTTTCATTTGGAATTTTAAGTTATGGGCGCAAAAGGGTATTTAACGAATGCAACAAATGTTGCATTATTTCCCACCCCATTGCGCTTCCATTACAAGTTTTTAAACAGCCGGCTTGTGCGTGCGATATGGTTGCGTTGAGCTCCATACCACACAAAATCCAAGCAATGTTTTGACGTGCTTGTGCACGCTTTCCCCATAGACATCAATGGGGAGAGCGGGTCAGAAAAAACCTAAAATCTGCGATCACAGCATGAAAAGCTCTGTAACGCAACCCCATTGATGTCTATGGGGAAAAAAAGTTACGTTTAAACCTAACACCCTAACATAAACCCCACGTCTAGACACCCCTAATCTGCTGCCCCGACATCGCAGACACCTACATAATGTTATTAACCCCTAATCTGCCACTCCCGATATCGCTGCCACCAAAATAAATCTATTAACACCTAATCTGCTGCTCCCAATATCGCCACTGCAATACTAAAGTTATTAACCCCTATTCCTCTGCACCCCAACATCGCCCACACTATAATAAATCTATTAACCTCTATTCCACTACTCCCCGACATCGTCGCCACTAAATAAAGCTATTAACCCCTAAACCTCTGGCCTCCCACATCACTACCACTAAATAAACCTATTAACCCCTAAATCGCCAGCCCCTACATCGCAACAACCTAAATTAAACTATTAACCCCTAAACCTAAACCTAACCATAACCCTAACCCTAAACCTAACACCCCCTAACTTAAACATAATTAAAATAGAGCTAAATTAAAGTTACAATTATTAACTAAATAATACCTATGAAATCTGTGAAATAAAACCTAAGCTAGCTACAATATAACTAATAGTTATATTGTAGCTAGTTTAGGTTTTATTTTTATTTCACAAGTAAGTTTGTATTTATTTTAACTAGGTAGACTAGTTAGTAAATAGTTATTAACTATTTAATAACTACCTAGTTAAAATAAATAGAAACTTACCTGTGAAATAAAACCTAAACTGCCTTACACTAAAACCTACCATTACAAAAAATAAAAAACACTAAAATTACAAAAAATAAAAAACACTAAAATTACAAAAAACTACCATTACAAAAAATAACAAACAAAATGATCCAAAAAAATAAAAATTATTATTTTTCTAAGACCCTGTTTAAAAAAACCCAACAAAAAACACCCAAAAATAAAAAAAAGCCTAATCTATAATAAACTAACAAGGGCCCTTAAAATTGCCTTTTATGGGCCCTTAAAAGGGTCTTTTGTAGGGCATTGCCCTAAAGTTAACAGCTCTTTTTCTACAAAACAAAACAAACACCCTCTAACAGTGTACAAACCCCCACCCCCCAAAATAAAAATAAAGTAAAATCTAATCTACCCATTGCCCTGAAAAGGGCATTTGTATGGGTAATAACCTTAAAAGGGCATTCAGCGCTTTTATGAAATGCCCAACCCCTAATCTAAAAATAAAAACCCACCCCAAAACGGAATTTTTTTTTACACAAAATAAAAAACATTACACAAAATAAAAAACAAATTACACAAAATAATAAAAATTATTCCTATTCTAATACCCATTTTAAAAAAACACCCCAAAATAAAAGAAACCTAATCTAGAATAAACTACCAATAGCCAAGGGCATTTTGTAGGGCATTGCCCTAAAGATATCAGCTCTTTTTCTAAAAAGACTACAAAGACTCACTAACATTACAAACCCCCACCCCCCCAAACCCACAAAATAAAAAACCTTATCTACCCATTTCCCTGAAAAGGGCATTTGTATGGGCATTGCCCTGAAAAGGGCATTCAGCTCCTTTAAGAGTGCCCACCCTAATCTAAAAAAAAACCACCCCAAAAAACCTTAAAAAAACACTAACCCCTCTTTAGGTACTCACAGTTGTTGAAGTCCAGCTTGAATGATCTTCATCCCGGTGGCTCCATCTTCATCCATCGCGGGACCGGCATCTTCTTCATCCCTGCGGAGGCGGAGCGCCGATGAGCGGAGGCGGAAGTCCAGGCCGAAGTCCGGGAGGAGGTCCAGACGGAGGTCCATCGATCCGACGTGGAGGTCCTCTTCATGCGATTGTCCACTGCACACTGAGGATTGAAATGCAATGTACCCCTTTTATACTGGGGGTACAATTACATTCCTATTGGCTGAAAAATTTGAATCAGCCAATAGGAATTAGGGCTGCTAAAATCCTATTGGTTGTTCAAATCAGCCAATAGGATTTAAGCAGCTCTCATTCTATTGACTGATTCGAATATACAGCCAATAGAATACACATATACATTTATAAATGTACCTTTAAATAAGTAAATGTGTGCCCAGTGTATACAGCCTTTACAAAAGGATGAATAGAGGTTTAATGAATTGATTCCATGTATGTTAATAGACTTCCAAAATGTTTCCTGTTGTCATTTCAGAGTCTTTTGTACATGTGCAACATAAAAGGCTGCTTAATATTATGCTATTAGCTGAGAAATAGTTGTAAAGATGTCCAAAATGCTCTTTGGAGGACTTATCAAGTGCCTTGAGGTGTCAAATTTGAAAAGGCAAAACTGACCTCAAAAAAGTTCTGAAAAGTCACTCAAAATGTATTGTTATCGCTCAGGCCCATAGGGCCCATAGGAAAAATAGGGCTTTCAGTGAGATTTTAGCAAGGATTCAAAAACACATTTGTGATTGTAGAAATAACCGTAAATGTGATTTTGTGAACGTGTTGAATCTAAAAGTGGTGTTTTCAGACAGAAGAAGAGCTGATAGATTGTGATCAAGGCCTATGGGGCCTATTTATACAGCTCCGTATGGAGCTTGAAGGACTGTGTTTCTGGCGAGCCTTCAGGCTCACCAGAAACACCAGTTATGACACAGCGGTCTAAAGACCGCTGCTCCATAACCTTCCGCCTGCTCTGAGGAGGCAGATAGACATTGCAGGAAATCAACTAGATTGAATAGATTGATTGACACCCCATGCTAGCGGCTGATTGGCCGCGAATCTGCAGGGGCCGGCGTTGCACCAGCAGTTCACAAGAGCTGCTGGGGCAATGCTGAATGCGGAGAGCGTATTGCTCTCCGCATTCAGCGATGTCTGTCGGACATGATCCGCTGATTGGATCATGTCGGACAGAGGGTTAATAAATCAGACCCTATGTGTTTATTCCACACAAGTGACCCTTTGGGAATGACCATGTGGGATAGATTGTCTGATAATGCGAACTCCGACAGGTTTATTGGTAGACAGTAACACATCAAACAAGCACACATTTTCAGCATACTAATGTTACTGTATATTAATTCACTGGTGTATGTTATTACTTCATTCCATATGTATATCCCTCTAAGTCTTATTAGTATTGGGTTCTAGTACTGACTGGTTCCTGGCTCAGAATTTCTTTCTCTCAAAGCACAGAGATGGCTTTTTATAGGTTTGGCTTCTTTAAGATTATTTCATAATAGGTAACAAGGTGGAGAGATTTCGTTTCAATATAAACTGCAAACAGACTAGTTCTGTTGCCAGCAAAAGCCAAATAACTTGCTAGTGCACACCTTAACTTGTAAACACTTCCTCAAATGATTGACACTGGCCTAGATCCCATAAACATTGTTTTTTTAAAGTGCTGCCTTGCAAAGTCTGCTGGGTCATAGGTCCATAGTAAGTCCTGTAGATCTCCCTTTCTCCATATCCACTTTGTATATTTTATAGCAAGGAATACAAATATATTTAATTAAACTCTATGAATTTAGAGTTGTACTTACTTTAGAATGTATGATGTTTATGTATAGCTTTTTATGGTGCTTGCTTGCGCGTATTACGAGTTGAGCGTAAACGCGATCGAGTGAGCCCAATTAAGATTTACACTAGAATGATGACTGCGACTTCAGAGCTGTGGTTAACTGTTTTGCGTTAAGTGTCAGAAAACACATCAAAAATACATTACAAAGTACACTTACACTCATAATAACACCATCTAATAAAAATTATTTATAAAAGAATTTGCATTTTTTTTCCTATAAGTTCTATAAGATATGAGGTCTCAGGTGATAGAAAAAAAAGGCAGGCAAAGGACTGTAACATAGACATATATAATTCTCTAAAGATGTATATATATATATATATATATATATATATATATATATATATATATATATGTGTATTTATATGTGTATATATGTATTTACAGACCTATATATACATATATACACATACAGTAAATACATATGTATACACACACATATATATATATATAAGTGCACTTGAGCCCTTTGCAATTAAGTAGATAAAAGTAGACATGTGCAATTCGATTCGGTCCGAATCCAAATTCGGACGAATTTGTTGAATTCGGAGATTCGGATCGATATGAATTTCCGAATTGCGGTAGTGCCGAATCTACCGAATAAATCCGAATCGATTTGAATTTATTCGGTAGATTCGGATGGATTCGGATGGCCGTGTATTACACTAGTATTGTACAGTATACTAGTGTAATACACAGCACATCCCACTTAACACTGACCAAAATTCCGAAATTCCGAATCGATTCGAACCGAATCGAACCGTATCGAGCCAAATTTTTCACGAATCCCAAAGAATCTGAATGAATCCGAAACAAATTCATTCGATTTCTTCCGAATTCGAATCGATCCGAACCGAAATTCGAATCGGTCCGAATAGATCCGAACGAACCGAATTTTTCGAAGCTGCACATGTCTAGATAAAAGCATATAACATCATAAATATTTCAAATTTCAATGTTCTACACACAGCAGAATATGTTCTATGTATTTATAAATAGATAAAGTAAGAAAAAGATAACCCAGATTAATATGTCACCAATGATATGTAAATGTTCAATCCGCTGAAATATTATGATATATGCAAAGTTCAAATGTTCAATGTACTGGCAATACTGCGGAGGCTACCTACGGTAATGAACGGTACACTCACCGGCTCCCAGGGGATAACTACCTAGTACAGAACCCGGTTCCAATAGTACTCCGCTGACCTTTGCTGTGAACAAAGCGGGTAAATGCTCTCTCTGCTTCAACTTGTTCCGGCTCCCGAGGACCTCAGGATAGTTCTGCTGTAAGGAGACCAGGCTCCGGCGGTAATACTAAGCTGTCCTATGCTGTGAACAAAGCAGGAAATCACCTCACCGGCGCTTCAACTTGTTCCAGCTCACGGATAACTTCCGGCTAGTTCCACTGTGCACAACTTCAGTTTGTCTTGTCACTATTGCTTCCCCGTTAAATCCAGGTTGCTTACTCCAGCAGTTCTCCAATATGCCAGTATGCATATACGCTCCAGAAAAGATTACTTATCACAGCCGGAATAGTCAGCGAAACTGGATGTGAAACTTGGTTAAAGAAGAAATGCAGACGTTCCGTAAAAACAATCTTTAATTCATCTGTTAAAAACATAAAGGTAACACAGCTATATTCAGAATTGGTGTGTTGGGCGCAGCACTGACAGGCTTACGCGTTTCGGAAATGTTTCCGTAGTCACAGCCTGTCAGTGCTGCGCCCTACACACCAATTCTGAATATAGCTGTGTTACCTTTATGTTTTTAACAGATGAATTAAAGATTGTTTTTACGGAACGTCTGCATTTCTTCTTTAACCAAGTTTATAAATAGATATTTATATATATATATATATATATATATATATATATATATATAGTAGCCGGTGGCTTAGCACTCCATCCACATCGATGCTTCTAGTGCCCGGGTGCAATCCTCAAATGGTATACATAAACAGTTAGTAGAGATGGAGGGCACTCACAGGACTTCATACAAAAGATAGCCTTTATTATTGTAGTAATATAAGTATAGTGTCGACGTTTCGGCCTTTTCTTAGGCCTTCTTCAAGACAATTTTCATAGTCTCAACCAATGCGGAACACGGCCTCCGCGTTGAACTCCCAGAATGACAAGATGATCTTGTCATTCTGGGAGTTCAACGCGGAGGCCGTGTTCCGCATTGGTTGAGACTATGAAAATTGTCTTGAAGAAGGCCTAAGAAAAGGCCGAAACGTCGACACTATACTTATATTACTACAATAATAAAGGCTATCTTTTGTATGAAGTCCTGTGAGTGCCCTCCATCTCTACTAACTGTTTATATATATATATATATATATATATGTTTATATCTATACCTAAATATAATCATTTATATAAATCAATAAAATTTGTTGCACAGGAAATTAGCACATCTAGGCAACTAATCCCGCTTGCTTTTACCCAGTAAAACTCCATATACATTGTTACCAATGCAAAACAGGATTCTGGGAAAGATATGCAAATTAGATATGAAACATCTCAAACTCTTTGCTTCAAATACTGTGTTAACACACAGTGATCCCCTAATGGGGTGAATGCAGCAAATACAAAAATCACTACTAGACAGCCTGTTTCATTCTTATTAGAACTGATCAGTAGTAGTAGTTAGATTTCTGATTGCTGCTAGGTAAAGCTCATTTAAGGGTTACATCAAAATTCATAAAATGATGGTGGAGATAAAAGTTTGAGATAAAAATCCTTTATGTCTCAAAAGTAAATCAATAAAATTTGTTGCACAGGAAATCAGCACTAATTAGCAGAAATCTAGGCAAGTATCCCTGCTTGCTTTTACCCAGTAAAACTTCATATTACCCTGTTGCTGCATTCACCCCATTAGGGGATTGCTGTGTGTCAACACTGTATTTGAAGCAAAGAGTTTGAGATGTTGCATATCTAATTTGCATATCTTACCCAGAATCCTCTTGTGCATTGGTAAGAATGTATTTGGAGTTTTACTAGGTAAAAGCAAGCAGGGATACTTGCCTAGATGTGCTAATTTCCTGTGCAACAAATGTTATTGATTTACTTTTGAGACATGGAGGATTTTAATCTCAAACTTTTATCTCCACCATAATTTTAATTAATTTTAATCATTTATAGTGATGTTGCAAACCGAAAATTTTGCGTTCGTGAACGGCGGACGCAAACTTCCACAACTGTCCGCGAACGGGCGAACCGGGCGAACTGCCATAGACTTCAATAGGCAGGCGAATTTTAAAACCCACAGGGACTCTTTCTGGCCACAATAGTGATGGAAAAGTTGTTTCAAGGGTACTAACACCTGGACTGTGGCATGCCGGAGGGGGATCCATGGCAAAACTCCCATGGAAAATTACATAGTTGATGCAGAGTCTGGTTTTAATCCATAAAGGGCATAAATCACCTAACATTCCTAAATTGTTTGCAATAACGTGCTTTAAAACATCAGGTATGTACATTACTGTTACACCAGATATGAGTTGCACTGGGGTGACACTGTGCCCTGGCAGGCAGGCACTGAAACGCACACGTGTGAAGGAAACTGCCTGCTATTATTTAACACAGTCAAAAAAGTGTTTTTTTTTTAAATCTACACTACTGTTACACCAAATATGAGTTGCACTGGGGTGACACTGTGCCCTGGAAGGCAGGCACTTAAACGCACATGTGTGAAGGAAACTGACTGCTATTATTTAACACAGTCAAAAAAGTGTTTTGTTTTTTTAAATCTACACTACTGTTACACCAGATATGAGTGGTGGCACTGGGCAAGTGGGCACAGTATACGCTGTGAGCCTGACACACACTCTGGCAGGCAGGCAACTGCAATTAGATTACACAGGAAAAAAAAAAAAAAAAGCAGCCCTAAAATGGGCTTTTTGGGGTGCTGTCCTTACAGCAGAGATCAGATGAGTCCTTCAGGACCGTAGTGGATACTGAACACACTAGCCTAGCTATAGATTTCCCTACTAAATCAGCAGCAGCTACACTGTCCCTCCTCTCACTAACAATGCAGCTTCCGAATGAATCTAAAATGGATGCTGTCCAGGAGGGAGGGAGGGTCTGCTGCTGATTGGCTGGAATGTGCCTGCTGACTGTGAGGTACAGGGTCAAAGTATTACTCAATGATGACGAATAGGGGGCGGATCGAACATCGCATATGTTTGCCCGCCGCGGCGAACGTGAAGATGCTATGTTCGCCGGGAACTATTCGCCGGCGAACAATTCGCAACATTACTAATTATCATTTATATATAAATAGATATATATATATATATATAGATAGATAGATAGATAGATATTGTACCAAAATACCATCAACTATATGTAGAAATATTTATTTATGAATAAATGGAATATATTCTGCTATGTGCAGAAAATTGTAATATGAAATATTCATATTTTCATGTCGGGTTAGCGCACATTAGAATATGCTATCTGGTATGCGCATATGTGAATATGTGATCAGATATGCACATATGAGAACATGCGAACGGGTTTGTTGCGTGAGTATGGTATTTTTTTTCCAATTTTTTGTTCTCCAGTGACTTCTATGGGGAAAGAGGTTATTATATGCACGATAGTCTAATTGTGCTAGAAGTAAGCTGTTTGCACTCGTAGGGCTAGTGTGAGAGCGCAAACTTTTTACATTTAACTCATAATACCATTGCAACCTGACGGACGCAAAAATATTACTTCTAGCTTAATTAGCGCTCTAGTGTAAGCACTAAATAGTGCTCCACTTGTAATCAGGCCCTATATAGGAATATTAATTTTAAATAATCACATTTTAAAGGGACATAAAAGGATGAAAGTCAAGATTGCATCAGCTGCTGCCAAGTGTTGTAATAAAAAGGCAGCTGTAGACTTTTTTGAACACTACCAATCAGCACCCCAGTAATCTTAGATATTAGCATCCTGTTGTACCGACCAATAAGTACCCCGATAATCTCAGATATTAGCATATGGGCATGTACGTGAAGATGCCAATCTCAATGTTGGAAAGCAAAGCCCAAGCAGCCTTAAAGCTTGAGGACACAGTAAGCATATTTTTGCAAATAGGAGGGTATAAGCATTGCTTTCAGTCAGATGGTTTTGCTGCAAGTGTTACTTAAATGTATCTGTATTTTAGAATCTGCTGGTAAAGGGGCATAGAGCTGCAACTAGAGCATTTCTATTGCAATATTGTTTTCCTTTAACTATGGTATTCAATGCATAGTTACACTCAGCTCAAGAGCAACAAAGCACTGCCATAACAGAATTAAACGCAAGCTTCATATGTGTGTAGTTACCAATCACAGGCTCGGAAGCAGAGGTGTTGTTAACCCCTTTGCAGAGGTTAAACACGTAGCTATAGGCCAGCAATAGCATTAGGGCACTTTTTTTATTACTGCTCTGTAACCCTTAAAGGGACATGAAACCCAAAAAAATTCTTTCATGATTCAGATATAGAATACAATTTTAAATAAATTTCCAATTTACTTCTATTATTTAATTTGCTTCCTTCTCTTGTTATCCTTTGCTGAAAGGTTTATCTACGCAAGCTCAGGGGCAGCAGATAACCTAGGTTCTAGTTGTTGATTGGTGGCTGCATATATATATTGATTGTGATTGGCTCACCCATGTGTTCATTTAAAAACTATTAGTGCATTGCTGCTCCTTCAACAAATAATACCAAGAGAATAAAACAGATTAGATGATAGAAGTAAATTAGAAAGTTGATTAAAATGGTATTCTCTATCTAAATCATGAAATAATTTTTTGGGGTTTCATGTTCCTTTGAGGCAAAGCAGCCAGGGGTCATCATTTGGTTTAAGAACTTATAAAATGGTAGGGGGTTTAAAATCTTGAAGTAAAATAAAAGTAGCCACTAATCAGCAAGCGCTACCCAGGGTGCTGAACAAAAAATGGTTTGACTGCTAAGCTTACATTTGGGTTTCATATCCAAATACAAAATAATACAATATAATTACATATTAAGCAAGTGCATAATAAAAAAAGATAGCACTTACTGTGAATTTTAAACGAGTAGTAGATTTTTTTCTTGCAATTTCCTAAATTGACTTAAATTTTCCAGCTCACTGTATCATGTGACATCCATAAGCCAATCACAGACTCATATACACATACACTGTGAACTCTTGCACATGCTCAGTAGGAGCTGGTTTTGAAAATGCAATGCCACAGCGCTGAATAAATTAAAAAATACATATAATGCAGTTGCATAAAATAAGAATTCCCTCTATCCTTAAAATACAAATTTTAACAAAGTATCACCTAGATCAGTGGTTCTCAACCTAAGTGACCTCAAGGCCCGGTAAGTTTTAACCGGACCTGTCCAGGGCCCGGTAAGCATCAGGAGTGGGTATATATATATATATATATATATATATACACTGCTCAAAAAAATAAAGGGAACACTAAAATAACACATCCTAGATCTGAATCAATAAAATATTCTAATTAAATACTTTGTTCTTTACATAGTTGAATGTGCTGACAACAAAATCACACAAAAATTAAGAAATGGAAATCAAAATTTTCAACCCATGGAGGTCTGGATTTGGAGTCACACTCAAAATTAAAGTGGAAAAACACACTACAGGCAGATCCAACTTTGATGTAATGTCCTTAAAACAAGTCAAAATGAGGCTCAGTAGTGTGTGTGGCCTCCACGTGCCTGTATGACCTCCCTACAATGCCTGTGCATGCTCCTGATGAGGTGGCGGATGGTCTCCTGAGGGATCTCCTCCCAGATCTGGACTAAAGCATCCACCAACTCCTGGACAGTCTGTGGTGCAAAGTGAAGTTAGTGGATGGAGCGAGACATGATGTCCCAGATGTGCTCAATTGGATTCAGGTCTGGGGAACGGGAGGGCCAGTCCATAGCATCAATGCCTTCGTCTTGCAGGAACTGCTGACACACTCCAGCCACATGAGGTCTAGCATTGTCTTGCATTAGGAGGAACCCAGGGCCAACCGCACCAGCATATGGTCTCACAAGGGGTCTGAGGATCTCATCTTGATACCTAATGGCAGTCAGGCTACCTCTGGCGAGCACATGGAGGGCTGTTCCGCCCCTCAAAGAAATGCCACACCATTACTGACCCACTGCCAAACTGGCCATGCTGGAGGATGTTGCAGGCAGCAGAACGTTCTCCACGGCGTCTCCAGACTGTCACGTCTGTCAAATGTGCTCAGTGTGCCCCTGCTTTCATCTGTGAAGAGCACAGGGCGCCAGTGGCGAATTTGCCAATCTTGGTGTTCTCTGGCAAATGTCAAACGTCCTGCACGGTGTTGGACTGTAAGCACAACCCCCACCTGTTGACGTTGGGTCCTCATACCACCCTCATGGAGTCTGTTTCTGACCGTTTGAGCAGACACATGCACATTTGTGGCCTGCTGGAGGTCATTTTGCAGGGCTCTGGCAGTGCTCCTCCTGTTCCTCCTTGCACAAAGGCGGAGGTAGCGGTCCTGCTGCTGGGTTGTTGCCCTCCTACGGCCTCCTCCACGTCTCCTGATGTACTGGCCTGTCTCCTGGTAGCGCCTCCATGCTCTGGACACTACGCTGACAGACACAGCAATCCTTCTTGCCACAGCTCGCACTGATGTGCCATCCTGGATGAGCTGCACTACCTGAGCCACTTGTGTGGGTTGTAGACTCCGTCTCATGCTACCAATAGAGTGCAAGCACCACCAGCATTCAAAAGTGACCATAACATCAGCCAGAAAGCATAGGAACTGAGAAGTGGTCTGTGGTCACCACCTGCAGAACCACTCCTTTATTGGGGGTGTCTTGCTAATTGCCTATAATTTCCACCTGTTGTCTATCCCATTTGCACAACAGCATGTGAAATTGATTGTCACTCAGTGTTGCTTCCTAAGTGGACAGTTTGATTTCACAGAAGTGTGATTGACTTGGAGATACATTGTGTTGTTTAAGTGTTCCCTTTATTTTTTTGAGCAGTGTATATATATATATCTATATATCTATATATATAAATCTATATATCTATCTATATATATCTATATATAAATCTATATATCTATCTATCTTTATATATATATATAAATCTATATATCTATCTATCTTTATATATATATATATATATATATATATATATATATATATATATATATATATATATATATATATATATATATATATATATATACATATATACATACACATACACACACAGTATATGTATGGTTTACAGTTGTTTAATTATGTAATAATTAATGGGTGTCAGTGGGATCTATAAATATCCCACTGACACCAATGAATTATCATAAAATTAACCCACTGTAAACTATGTATATATATATATATATATATATATATATATATATATATATATATATATATATATATATATTGTATATGGATCCCACTGAATTATCATATGATTATAATATATATTTTACAGTGGGTTAATTATGTGCTAATTCATCGGTGTCAGTGGGATCCATATATATATATATATATATATATATATATATATATATATACAGTTTACACAATGGGATATATATATATATATATATATACAAACAGTACACATACACATTGGTGTCAGTGGGTTATATATATATATATATATATATATATATATGTATATATAGTGTACACATACACATTGGTGTCCAGTGGCCGTCCTAAATATACATGTTAGTGTCAATGGCCATAATTATTTGACATTGGTGACCGTGGAGTTCCCTACCTGTGAGCCGATCCGCTCTGCACGCCGCCCGCCACTCCTCACAGTGCGCTGCTAGCCATTCACACTGCGCATACAGACATGCGCAGTGGCGCATACAAACATGCGCAGTGGCACTCTAACAGGCCCGTCCGAAATTTTGGACATGTGTAAAGACGGGCCTGTCAGAGTGAGTGTCTGGAGGCTATATCGGGTCGCGGCCCACCAGCAGGGCCGTCGCGGCCCGGTAGTGGGCCGCGGCCCGGCTGTTGAGTAACACTGACCTAGATTATGAGTTTTGCGTTAGAGGCTATGCGGTGCTAACGAGCAGTTTATGCTCACCGCTCACTTACAGACAGCGCTGGTATTACGAGTTTGCAAAATTTTGCTCATTACCGCACTCCAATACCAGCGCTGCTTACGTTAGCGGTGAGCTGGTGTAACGTGCTCGTGCACAATTTCCCCATAGGGATCAACGGGGAGAGCCGGCTGAAAAAAAGTCTAACACCTACAAAATAAGCAGCGTAAAACTCCTTAACGAAGCACCATTGATTCCTATGGGGAAATATATTTTATGTCTACACCTAACACCCTAACATGAACCCCGAGTCTAAACACCCCTAATCTTACACTTATTAACCCCTAATCTGCCGCCCCCGACATCGCCAACACCTACATTATAATTATTAACCCCTAATCTGCCGCTCCGGACACCGCCGCCACCTACATTATACTTATGAACCCCTAATCTGCTGCCCCCAAGATCACCGAACCCTACATTATATTTATTAACCCCTACTCTGCCACCCCCAATGTCGCCACCACCTACCTACACTTATTAACCCCTAATCTGCCGCCCCCAACATCGCCGCCACTATACTAAATGTATTAACCCCTAAACCTAAGTCTTACCCTAAACCTAACATAAACCTTTATTTTAACTAGGTAGAATAGTTATTAAATAGTTATTAACTATTTAATAACTACCTAGCTAAAATAAATACAAAGTTACCTGTAAAATAAAACCTAACCTAAGTTACAATTACACCTAACACTACACTATTATTAAATTATTTCCCTAAATTAAATACAATGAAATAAAATTATCTAAAGCACAAAAAAACAAACACTAAATTACAGAAAATAATTTCCAAATTACAAGATTTTTAAACTAATTACACCTAATCTAATCCCCCTAACAAAATAAAAAAGCCCCCCCAAAATAAAAAAGCCCTACCCTACACTAAACTACAAATAGCCCTTAAAAGGGCCTTTTGCGGGGCATTGCCCCAAGTTAATCAGCTCATTTACCTGTAAAAAAAAATTACAAATCCCCCCAACATTAAAACCCACCACCCAAACAACCAACCCTACTCTAAAACCCACCCAATCCCCCCTTAAAAAAACCTAACACTAACCCCTTGAAGATCACCTTACCAGGAGAAGTCTTCATCCAACTGGGCCGAAGTCCTCAACGAAGCCAGGAGAAGTCTTCATCCAAGCCGGGCGAAGTGGTCCTCCAGATGGGCAGAAGTCTTCATCCAGATGGCATCTTCTATCTTCATCCATCCGGCGCGGAGCGGGTCCATCTTCAAGACATCCGATGCGGAGCATCCTCTTCATCCAACGGCTAAGACTGAATGAAGGTTCCTTTAAATGACGTCATCCAAGACGGTGTCCCTTCAATTCCGATTGGCTGATAGAATTCTATCAGCCAATAGGAATTAAGGTAGAAAAAATCCTATTGGATAGGATTTAGCTGGCATTATATTGGCTGTTCCAATCAGCAAATAGAATGAGATCTCAATCCTATTGGCTGATTGCATCAGCCAATAGGATTTTTTCTACCTTAATTCTGATTGGCTGATAGAATTCTATCAGCCAATCGGAATTGAAGGGACACCATCTTGGATGACGTCATTTAAAGGAACCTTCGTTCAGTCTTAGCCGTCGGATGAAGAGGATGCTCTGCGTCGGATGTCTTGAAGATGGACCCGCTCCGCGCGGGTGAATGAAGATAGAAGATGCCGTCTGGATGAAGACTTCTGCCCGTCTGGAGGACCACTTCGCCCGGCTTGGATGAAGACTTCTCCTGGGTTCATTGAGGACTTCGGCCCGGTTGGATGAAGACTTCTCCCGGTAACGTGATCTTCAAGGGGTTAGTGTTAGGTTTTTTTAAGGGGGTATTGGGTGGGTTTTAGAGTAGGGTTGGTTGTGTGGGTGGTGGGTTTTAATGTTGGGGGGGATTTGTAATTTTTTTTACAGGTAAAAGAGCTGATTACTTTGGGGCAATGCCCCGCAAAAGGCCCTTTTAAGGGCTATTTGTAATTTAGTGTAGGGTAGGGCTTTTTTTTATTTTGGGGGGCTTTTTTATTTTGTTAGGAGGATTAGATTAGGTGTAATTAGTTTAAACATCTTGTAATTTGTTTATTATTGTCTGTAATTTAGTGGGGGGGGGTTTGGACTTTAGATAATTTTATTTAATTGGGGGCGGCAGATTAGGGATTAATAAATGTAGGTAGGTGTCGGCTATGTTAGGGACGGCAGATTAGGGGTTTATAATATTTAACTAATGTTTGTGAGGCGGGAGTGCGGCGGTTTAGGGGTTAATATGTTTATTATAGTGGCGGCGATGTCCGGTTCGGCAGATTAGGGGTTCAAAATTTTATTTCAGTGTTTGCGATGTGGCAGGGCCTCGGTTTAGGGGTTAATAGGTAGTTTATGGGTGTTAGTGTACTTTTTAGCACTTTAGTTAAGAATTTTATGCTACGGCGTTGTAGTGTAAAACTCTTAACTACTAACTTTAAAATGCGGTACCAGTCTTGACAGGAAAGGGTGTACAGCTCACTTTTTGTCAGACTCGTAATACCAGTGCTATGCAAGTCCCATTGAAAAAATAGGATACGCAATTTACGTAAGTGGATTTGTGGTATTTCCAAGTCTGGGCAGCCGGTGTAAGTAAAAGTGTGCACCTAATGCCTGTGAACTTATTTCGCCTTTGTAAAAGGACCTTTTTTTCTGTTGTTTTGTCTGCAGCTAACAACAGCAAATACCCCTACTCCATCGCTATTCAGCTTTCAAGCAATACTAATCCATTTATGCTTGACGGACTCGCTCTTCAGCTTTGCATAATTCATACGGACCTGCCAAATAACTGACTTTTAACCATATGATCTTATATTGCTTATGTGTTTATAATTGTGTTTTTAAAGAATGTGTTATGTGTATATGTTTTATTATTAACTATTTGTATTAAAACATTTTTAAGTATAATCAAGCCAGTTACTACATAGATTCAGCTGCTATTCGCAGCGCAGTCGCAATGACTTCTAGTACATTCTTAGTACTAAAATCTTTCCCTGTTAAAAATCAGTAGGAGCTGGTTCCTCAAAAATGTGTAAATAATGGAAGTACATTTCGTAATAGACGTAAATTGGAAGTCTCTTAAAACTGCATGCTCTATCTGAATCATAAGTTTAATTTTGACTTCAGTGTCCCTTTAACTGTAATCTTTTATACACATAAGTTTTGTGAATTTATGCTCTAAGTAATAGTATTCGGTACAAGTCAAGAAAATGACGATAGGGCTTTTAATGGATAGCGCAGAGTGGTATTAGCATGCTCATTGCAATCGTATTACAAGCCAGTGAAGTCTTCAATGTTTTTGTTTTATGGCAGTATTAAAGGGTTATTTCATGTATTATATGTATGTGTGTGTATTTATGTGTGTGTGTGTGTGTATATATATACAGGGAGTGCAGAATTATTAGGCAAGTTGTATTTTTGAGGATTAATTTTATTATTGAACAACAACCATGTTCTCAATGAACCCAAAAAACTCATTAATATCAAAGCTGAATAGTTTTGGAAGTAGTTTTTAGTTTGTTTTTAGTTATAGCTATTTTAGGGGGATATCTGTGTGTGCAGATGACTATTACTGTGCATAATTATTAGGCAACTTAACAAAAAACAAATATATACCCATTTCAATTATTTATTTTTACCAGTGAAACCAATATAACATCTCAACATTCACAAATATACATTTCTGACATTCAAAAACAAAACAAAAACAAATCAGTGACCAATATAGCCACCTTTCTTTGCAAGGACACTCAAAAGCCTGCCATCCATGGATTCTGTCAGTGTTTTGATCTGTTCACCATCAACATTGTGTGCAGCAGCAACCACAGCCTCCCAGACACTGTTCAGAGAGGTGTACTGTTTTCCCTCCTTGTAAATCTCACATTTGATGATGGACCACAGGATCTCAATGGGGTTCAGATCAGGTGAACAAGGAGGCCATGTCATTAGATTTTCTTCTTTTATACCCTTTCTTGCCAGCCACGCTGTGGAGTACTTGGGCGCGTGTGATGGAGCATTGTCCTGCATGAAAATCATGTTTTTCTTGAAGGATGCAGACTTCTTCCTGTACCGCTGCTTGAAGAAGGTGTCTTCCAGAAACTGGCAGTAGGACTGGGAGTTGAGCTTGACTCCATCCTCAACCCGAAAAGGCCCCACAAGCTCATCTTTGATGATACCAGCCCAAACCAGTACTCCACCTCCACCTTGCTGGCGTCTGAGTCGGACTGGAGCTCTCTGCCCTTTACCAATCCAGCCACGGGCCCATCCATCTGGCCAATCAAGACTCACTCTCATTTCATCAGTCCATAAAACCATAAAATCAGTCTTGAGATATTTCTTGGCCCAGTCTTGACGTTTCAGCTTGTGTGTCTTGTTCAGTGATGGTCGTCTTTCAGCCTTTCTTACCTTGGCCATGTCTCTGAGTATTGCACACCTTGTGCTTTTGGGCAATCCAGTGATGTTGCAGCTCTGAAATATGGCCAAACTGGTGGCAAGTGGCATCTTGGCAGCTGCACGCTTGACTTTTCTCAGTTCATGGGCCGTTATTTTGCGCCTTGGTTTGTCCACACGCTTCTTGCGACCCTGTTGACTATTTTGAATGAAACGCTTGATTGTTCGATGATCACGCTTCAGAAGCTTTGCAATTTTAAGAGTGCTGCATCCCTCTGCAAGATATCTCACTATTTTTTACTTTTCTGAGCCTGTCAAGTCCTTCTTTTGACCCATTTTGCCAAAGGAAAGGAAGTTGCCTAATAATTATGCACACCTGATATAGGGTGTTGATGTCATTAGACCACACCCCTTCTCATTACAGAGATGCACATCACCTAATATGCTTAATTGGTAGTAGGCTTTCGAGCCTATACAGCTTGGAGTAAGACAACATGCATAGAGGATGATGTGGTCAAAATACTCATTTGCCTAATAATTCTGCACTCCCTGTATATATATATATATATATATATATATATATGTATATATGTATGCATGTATGTATGTGTGTGTGTATATGTATGTGCGTATGTGTAATATGTATGTATGTGTATATATGTATGTGTATATATATGTGTGGTGTATATATGTGTAAATTTGTATGTGTGTATGCATATGCATGTGTGTGAAGTGTTTTATGTTAAAGTTTCATTGAAATAGTATTGCACTGAACTAAATGAAGAACTCAACTATCTTAGTGGACTTTTTTCCTCGGCTAAGTGGCGAAGCATTATCTGACATGAATTTTTCTGCGTTCCCTTATAGAAGTTTATTATACCAGGGATTTAACGCACCCATGCTATCAGCGCACCCTAGACTATCACTTGAATTATAGAATATAATTTAGACCTAGGTGGGGAGTCTGAACTGATTTGAACTACTACTGTTATCCATTGTGTTTAATGTTACGCTTTTCTTTGGTAGGGCTGTGCGTTGAAGGAAGTCAGATATTTAGTGGAAGGGTGGAGAGAGTTCTAGGTAGGTTTTTGTTAACGCTGGAAATAGAAAATTTAGTCACACCAGTTACACCGTTCACATACATGAAGAATGAATAAAGGTTTATGAGCTCGATGATCTAAGCCTCGCCAGCTCAAACTTAGTTTTTCTCGCTGTCTCTTGCAGGGGCTGCCCTGGTAAAATGATCTTAAAAAACGGGCAGTCCCTTCAAGTGGCGAGATGGCTCCCATAGAAAGTAATGGATCTCGCTGGATAGGGACATTTTACTCCATAGAGCGAAGTTATCAGTGAGCAGGGGGTGCACTTTAAAAATAAAATTCTGTATCCAATATAAGTATAAAATATAAGTGAGTTTTTGCTTCCAGCAGGGGGCTGGCTAGGTAATCACAACTAATTGTGTAAAACTATAAAAAGAACTAGGGGCCGATTTAAGAAGCTCCATATCGCCCCCCAATGCCTTCAGGCTCGCCTGGAACAGGAGTTAAGAAGCAGAGGTCTTAAGACCAATGCTCCTTAACTCGTACGCTACCTCTTAGGCAGTGTACAGCACTCATACAAAGAGAGAAGTGCTCTTCCAGGAACGAACAACAGCTCATTAGCTAGTTCTATGGCTATTTACCACCCAGAAGCAGCCTAGTATTCTCCCTAAGGGTGATGGGGGAAACCAGACGTGGACTCCTTGCCCAATGTGCTTAGAGGGATATGGCTGCACCTCACTGACGAGGCATAAAGGAGGCCGAAACAATCATCTGTAGTTGTCATGTTCCTTGTTCAGAGGAGAATTGCCTGGTATTTCGGGGCTGGACTGACCATGTTGGCGGGATCAGACTGATATACTACAGGAACGTTTTCCTCTGTGAAAAGCACAATTGGGCAGAAAGAAGTTACTCCCAGGTGGCAACCGGGCCATAGAACAAGCTATTGATGCTGCTGTTCGTTCCTGGCAGACTGCTTCTCTTTCTGTTTTGCATATGTAAATATGACCCTGGGGCAATTTTAGTTTTCTCACTGAAATTATTTACAAACAGCTTGTGCAATTATGGCACAAATGGTTTTAAATGCTTCTCTTGGATCCCCTTTGTTCAGAAATAGCAGACATATATGACTTTGGTGTTGCTTTCTGGTAATTAGAAGGCCGCTAAATGCTGCTGCGCATCACACGTGTATTATGGCTAGCAGTGAAGGGGTTAATTAGGTAGTTTTTAGGGAGCTTGCAGGGTTAATTTTAGCTTTAGTGTAGAGATCAGCCTCCCACCTGACACATCAGACCCCCTGATCCCTCCCAAACAGCTCCCTTCCCTCCCCCCACCCCACAATTGTCCCCGCCATCTTAAGTACTGGCAGAAAGTCTGCCAGTACTAAAATAAAAGGTTTTTAAAATGTTTTTTTTTAAGCATATTTACATATGCTGTGGTGTAGCATCTCCCCTTAGCCCCCAACCTCCCTGATCCCCCCCAAAACAGCTCTATAACCCTCCCCATCTGCCTTATTGGCGGCCATCTTGGGTACTGGCAGCTGTCTGCTATTATTTCACAGTCAAAAAAGTGTTGTTTTTTTTAAATGTACACTACTGTTACACCAGATATGAGTGGTGGCACTGGGAAAGTGGGCACAGTATACGCTGTGAGCCTGACACACACGCTGGCAGGCAGGCAACTGCAATTAGATTACACAGGAAAAAAAAAAAAGCAGACTGATGTTCTAGCCCTAAAAATGGCTTTTTGGGGTGCTGTCCTTACAGCAGAGATCAGATGAGTCCTTCAGGGCTGTAGTGGACACTGAATATACTAGCCTGGATATTGATTTCCCTGTTAAATCAGCAGCAGCTACACTGTCCCTCCTCTCACTAAGAATGCAGCTTCTGAATGAATCTAAAATGGATGCTGTCCAGGAGGTGGGAGGGTCTGGGAGGGAGTGTCTGCTGCTGATTGGCTGGAATGTGTCTTCTGACTGTGAGGTACAGGGTCAAAGTTTACTCAATGATGAGGAATAGGGGGCGGATCGAACATTGCATATGTTCGCCGTCCGCGGCGAACGCGAACATGCCATGTTTGCCGGGAACTATTCGCCGGTGAACTATTCGCGACATCACTAATGGCTTCACCTCACTGACGAGGCCGAAAGGAGGCCGAAACGATCGTCTGGGGTTGTCATGTTCCTTGTTCAGAGGAGAATTGCCTGGTATTTCGGGGCTGGACTGACCATGTCAGCGGGATCAGACTGATATACTACAGGAAAGTTTTCCTCTGTGAAAAGCACAATTGGGCAGAAAGAAGCTACTCCCAGGTGGCAACTGGGCCATAGAACAAGCTATTGATGCTGCTGTTTGTTCCTCGCAGACTGCTTCTCTTTCTGTTATGCATATGTAAATATGACCCTGGGGATAGTCTCCCTAAGGGTGATGGGGTAAACCAGACGTGGACTCCTTGCCCAATGTGCTTAGAGGGATATGGCTGCACCTCACTGACGAGGCCCAAAGGAGGCCGAAACGATCGTCTGGGGTTGTCATGTTCCTTGTTCAGAGGAGAATTGCCTGGTATTTCGAGGCTGGACTGACCATGTCGGCGGGATCAGACTGATATACTACAGGAAAATTTTCCTCTGTGAAAAGCACTATTGGACGGAAAGAAGCTACTCCCAGGTGGCAACCGGGCCATAGAACAAGCTATTGATGCTGCTGTTCGTTCCTCGCATACTGCTTCTCTTTCTGTTTTGAAAGTGTACAGCAATCAGCCCAATCACATACGATCGGGTTGATTGACACCCCCTGCTAGCGGCCGAATTGGCCACAATCTGCAGGGGGCGGCATTGCACAAGCAGTTCATCAGAACTGCTTGTGCAATGATAAATGCCCACAGCATATGCTGTCGTCATTTATCAATGTGCGGCAGACATGATCGCTACAGCGGATCATGTCCGTCCGCACAATGGTAAATCTACCCCCTTACCCTTGTCTTAAATTCAGAGACACTGGTACATACTTGAGCACTATTGTTGCCTGGAAGCAGTTTTTCATTTTCTATTTGCTATTTAGATAACATAATTGCTTCATTTGGGATTTTTTCAATGTTTGTTAATTGCTAGTTGTATGTTACTTGGAAATTCAATAAAATAATAATAAAGAAAAAAATATTGTGTCCCGGATCTGTAAGCGAGGGCTAGAGCCTGTTGTGACATTACTAGATATTGCAGCACAAAAAAAAATTAGCACAGAAATAAATGTTTTAAAAAACGTTCCCTCTTTCCCCAGCCCTTTGTAACCTTTCCACCTTGCTGAGACAATGTTTTCTCCTTTCTGTATCTTCTCTTTGTCATTTTTTTCTCCCCTCTTTCTCTCCTATCTGTTTCTAAAGTGCAACACTTTTAGACAAGCAAATAAGCAGCAAGCTGACCAAGAATGGGATTTTTGAGCCATCCCTTAATGGGGTCAGGATTGGCTGAGAATAAGAGTGAAACTGACATGCTTGTTGGCTGACACAGGAATCAATCAAATGAGATGGTCTTTGCCAGATCATTATTGGACAGTATCTTTCCCGCCTAACTATAAAAATTGTAGCTTACAAAATAGACAATCAACACATTTATAGTAACATTATCATTTATTTGTCCATTTTCTGTTCAATGGGCCGCTTGTTGAACGTTTCTCTAATGAATGTAACAAATAATTAAAAATGTGCTTTTTTTGCATTGTCTGTATCTAAATGCACACATCTAATTGGTATGAGTTTACAGCTTAATCCCTGATTGCCAAAGAATAAAACTCAATATATATCAGTGCTGATTCTAAACCACTGGGGGGGGGGGGTGCAACATGTTGCTTGCAAGTATCAAAGGAGCATGAGTTACTGGTGTAAGGACCCATACACTGTAACCTGTTCCTACCATTTATTAAGCAGCACAAAACTGTTTATTTTTATCTTCTTCTCTCATCCTCCCAGTTGGGGACACCATATTGCCATCACTTATGCCTTGCTGTGCAGATGCTGTATCGTGTAACTGTTCCTTTAATTCACTGTTTTAGACATCAGTGCTGATCTCCAAACCAGACGTGGACTCCTTGCCCAATGTGTTTAGAGGGATATGGCTGCACCTCACTGACGAGGCATAAAGGAGGCCGAAACAATCATCTGGAGTTGTCATGTTCCTTGTTCAGAGGAGAATTGCCTGGTATTTCGGGGCTGGACTGACCATGTCGGCGGGATCAGACTGATATACTACAGGAATGTTTTCCTCTGTGAAAAGCACAATTGGGCAGAAAGAAGTTACTCCCAGGTGGCAACCGGGCCATAGAACAAGCTATTGATGCTGCTGTTCGTTCCTGGCAGACTGCTTCTCTTTCTGTTTTGCATATGTAAATATGACCCTGGGGATATTCTTCCTAAGGGTGATGGGGTAAACCAGACGTTGACTCCTTGCCCAATGTGCTTAGAGGGATATGGCTGCACCTCACTGAAGAGGCCCAAAGGAGGCCGAAACAATCGTCTGGGGTTCCTTGTTCAGAGGAGAATTGCCTGGTATTTCGGGGCTGGACTGACCATGTCGGCGGGATCAGACTGATATACTACAGGAAAGTTTTCCTCTGTGAAAAGCACAATTGGGCAGAAAGAATCTACTCCCAGGTGGCAACCGGGCCATAGAACAAGCTATTGGTGCTGCTGTTCGTTACTTGCAGACTTTTTCTCTTTCTGTTTTGCATATGTAAATATGACCCTGGGGATAGTCTCCCTAAGGGTGATGGGGGAAACCAGATGTGGACTCTTTGCCCAATGTGCTTAGAGGGATATGGCTGCTAGTGATGTCGCGAACATAAAATTTTGGGTTCGCGAACGGCGAACGCGAACTTCCACAAAAGTTCGCGAACCGGGCGAACCGCCATAGAATTCAATAGGCAGGCGAATTTTAAAACCCACAGGGACTCTTTCTGGCCACAATAGTGATGGAAAAGTTGTTTCAAGGGGACTAACACCTGGACTGTGGCATGCCGGAGGGGGATCCATGGCAAAACTCCCATGAAAAATTACATAGTTGATGCAGAGTCTGGTTTTAATCCATAAAGGGCATAAATCACCTAACATTCCTAAATTGTTTGGAATAACGTGCTTTAAAACATCAGGTATGATGTTGTATCGATCAGGTAGTGAAAGGGTTACGCCCACTTTACAGTGCGCAGTATAGGTGATATACCTGCCCTGACCATGCTTTGCAGACCAGGTATCAGTGGTCAGATGGACCCTTGCCCCAACACTGTGTGCCAGACATGCCATTATAGCAGACTTATATGGCTTTGGCGTTGCTTTGTGGTAATTAGAAGGCTGCTAAATGCCACTGCGCACCACACGTGTTTTATGCCCAGCAGTGAAGGGGTTAATTAGGGAGCATGTAGGCAGCTTGTAGAGTTAATTTTAGCTTAAGTGTAGTGTAGTAGACAACCCAAAGTATTGATCTAGGCCCATTTTGGTATATTTAATGCCACCATTTCACCGCCAAATGGGATCAAATTTAAAAAAAACTAAAAAAATTTCGCAATTTTAGGTTTCTCACTGAAATTATTTACAAACAGCTTGTGCAATTATGGCACAAATGGTTTTAAATGCTTCTCTGGGATCCCCTTTGTTCAGAAATAGCAGACATATATGACTTTGGTGTTGCTTTCTGGTAATTAGAAGGCCGCTAAATGCTGCTGCGCATCACACGTGTATTATGGCTAGCAGTGAAGGAGTTAATTAGGTAGTTTTTAGGGAGCTTGCAGGGTTAATTTTAGCTTTAGTGTAGAGATCAGCCTCCCACCTGACACATCAGACCCCCTGATCCCTCCCAAACAGCTCCCTTCCCTCCCCCCACCCCACAATTGTCCCGCCATCTTAAGTACTGGCAGAAAGTCTGCCAGTACTAAAATAAAAGGTTTTTGAAATATTTTTTTAGCATATTTACATATGCTGTGGTGTAGCATCTCCCCTTAGCCCCCAACCTCCCTGATCCCCCCCAAAACAGCTCTATAACCCTCCCCATCTGCCTTATTGGCGGCCATCTTGGGTACTGGCAGCTGTCTGCTATTATTTCACAGTCAAAAAAGTGTTGTTTTTTTTAAATGTACACTACTGTTACACCAGATATGAGTGGTGGCACTGGGCAAGTGGGCACAGTATACGCTGTGAGCCTGACACACACGCTGGCAGGCAGGCAGGCAACTGCAATTAGATTACACAGGAAAAAAAAAAAAAAGCAGACTGATGTTCTAGCCCTAAAAATGGCTTTTTGGGGTGCTGTCCTTACAGCAGAGATCAGATGAGTCCTTCAGGACTGTAGTGGACACTGAATACACTAGCCTGGCTATCGATTTCCCTGTTAAATCAGCAGCAGCTACACTGTCCCTCCTCTCACTAAGAATGCAGCTTCCGAATGAATCTAAAATGGATGCTGTCCAGGAGGTGGGAGGGTCTGGGAGGCAGTGTCTGCTGCTGGTTGGCTGCAATGTGTCTTCTGACTGTGAGGTACAGGGTCAAAGTTTACTCAATGATGAGGAATAGGGGGCGGATCGAACATCGCATATGTTCGCCGTCCGCGGCGAACGCGAACATGCTATGTTCGCTGGGAACTATTCGCCGGTGAACTATTCGCGACATCACTAATGTCTGCACCTCACTGACGAGGCCGAAAGGAGGCCGAAACGATCGTCTGGGGTTGTCATGTTCCTTGTTCAGAGGAGAATTGCCTGGTATTTCGGGGCTGGACTGACCATGTCAGCGGGATCAGACTGATATACTACAGGAAAGTTTTCCTCTGTGAAAAGCACAATTGGGCAGAAAGAAGCTACTCCCAGGTGGCAACTGGGCCATAGAACAAGCTATTGATGCTGCTGTTTGTTCCTTGCAGACTGCTTCTCTTTCTGTTATGCATATGTAAATATGACCCTGGGGATAGTCTCCCTAAGGGTGATGGGGTAAACCAGACGTGGACTCCTTGCCCAATGTGCTTAGAGGGATATGGCTGCACCTCACTGATGAGGCCCAAAGGAGGCCGAAACAATTGTCTGGGGTTGTCATGTTCCTTGTTCAGAGGAGAATTGCCTGGTATTTTGGGGCTGGATTGACCATGTCGGCGGGATCAGACTGATATACTACAGGAAAATTTTCCTCTGTGAAAAGCACTATTGGATGGAAAGAAGCTACTCCCAGGTGGCAACCGGGCCATAGAACAAGCTATTGATGCTGCTGTTCGTTCCTTGCATACTGCTTCTCTTTCTGTTTTGAAAGTGTACAGCAATCAGCCCAATCACATATGATCGGGTTGATTGACACCCCTTGCTAGCGGCCGAATTGGCCACAATCTGCAGGGGGCGGCATTGCACAAGCAGTTCATCAGAACTGCTTGTGCAATGATAAATGCCCACAGTATATGCTATCGTCATTTATCAATGTGCGGCAGACATGATCGCTACAGCGGATCATGTCCGTCCGCACAATGGTAAATCTACCCCCTTACCCTTGTTTTAAATTCAGAGACACTGGTACATACTTGAGCACTATTGTTGCCTGGAAGCAGTTTTTCATTTTCTATTTGCTATTTAGATAACATAATTGCTTCATTTCGGATTTTTTCAATGTTTGTTAATTGCTAATATGTTATTTGAAAATGCAGTTGTATGTTACTTGGAAATTCAATAAAATAATAATAAAGAAAAAAATATTGTGTCCCGGATCTGTAAGCGAGGGCTAGAGCCTGTTGTGACATTACTAGATATTGCAGCACAAAAAAAAAAATTAGCACAGAAAAAAATGTTTTAAAAAACGTTCCCTCTTTCCCCAGCCCTTTGTAACCTTTCCACCTTGCTGAGACAATGTTTTCTCCTTTCTGTATCTTCTCTTTGTCATTTTTTTCTCCCCTCTTTCTCTCCTATCTGTTTCTAAAGTGCAACACTTTTAGACAAGCAAATAAGCAGCAAGCTGACCAAGAATGGGATTTTTGAGCCATCCCTTAATGGGGTCAGGATTGGCTGAGAACAAGAGTGAAACTGACATGCTTGTTGGCTGACACAGGAATCAATCAAATGAGATGGTCTTTGCCAGATCATTATTGGACAGTATCTTTCCCGCCTAACTATAAAAATTGTAGCTTACAAAATAGATAATCAACACATTTATAGTAACATTATCATTTATTTGTCCATTTTTTGTTCAATGGGCCGCTTGTTGAACGTTTCTCTAATGAATGTAACAAATAATCCCTGATTGCCAAAGAATAAAACTCAATATATATCAGTGCTGATTCTAAACCACTGGGGGGGGGGGTGCAACATGTTGCTTGCAAGTATCAAAGGAGCAGGAGTTACTGGTGTAAGGACCCATACACTGTAACCTGTTCCTACCATTTTTTTAAAGCAGCACAAAACTGTTTATTTTTATCTTCTTCTCTCATCCTCCCAGTTGGGGACACCATATTGCCATCACTTATGCCTTGCTGTGTAGATGCTGTATGGTGTAACTGTTCCTTTAATTCACTGTTTTAGACATCAGTGCTGATCTCCATATTAGAGAAAGATTTGCAAGAAGGCCTAGAAGGGAGGTAATTTTTTTTTTTGCTGATGCAATGTTGTTTAATTTCATGGGCATTCCAAGGAATAAACTACATGACTAATCTAAGGTGACTTATAGGCAGGTGTATGCATGTGACAGCCATACCTTGCCAACAATAATGCCCAAGTACAGAAAATTAACCTTTTATGTCATTATTCCTACTGGCCTTACAGGAATATTCAACACTTTGAGATTATAATACATAGGGCACAATTATCGAGCTTTATAGGCAGATTAAAAGTCCTTAGACTTGAATAAGAGGGCATAGCTGCAAATTAAAAGGTTATAAGTGGTGGCCGGGTTAGATCACCTCAGACTCTTTCATCTGGGTAATTGCCAGGCCCTGCGCACACAAGCGGCTGTTTATGGAATAATAAATGCACATTTCCCTCATCTGAAAGGCCCCCAACACTTCCCCCACAGCTTGATAAATGGAGTCATTTTCATTATAATCTCAGAGCATTTAATGCTCTTTTAAGTCCAGCAAGATTATTGCCTCTAACTGTCCCTTTTCTATTGTTGTCAGTACAAAATCATCATTCTGTACCGGGGCATTATTTACTTATCATGTAAAGGATAATGATGGCAAATTAGATGCCACACGCATACATCTCCCTGCAAGTCACCTCAAATTAGTCATGTAATTTATTCCTTAGAATGCCTATTCTGTTACTCAACATTACATCAGCAAAAAAAAATTTACCTCCCTTCTAGATCTTCTAGCAAGCCTTTGCCTATTATGGGTATCCGCACTGAACAGTGAGTTAAAACCAGTATAGCTGCCAGCCCACCATACAGCAGCTGCAGCACAGGAAGAAGTAAATAATCTCAATACTGAGTGCCACAATTGGAAGACAGAAGGTGAAAATATCTAAGCAATATCGCGATATTGCGACCCTGCTAACTAGCATGCATATTACAAGTTGAAAGTAAATGGTTGCACTTAAGTGCAAACAAAATTACGAATTAGTGCACCTGAAGACCTTGCGTAAAGTGTAAGGATTCATTAAAAAAAATGTTTACCAAACACATCAAAACACATTGATAAATGGTATATGGTAAAGTATTTGACTGGAAAGGGCTATAATATGTATTATATATATATATATATATATATATATATATATATATATATATATATATATATATATATATATATATATATAAAACTGAACACAAAACTGGCACTCACTGGTCTTTCAAAAAAATCCTTTACTGTGAAAGTGGTCTGAGGAAGGGAATACTTTGTCCCCGAAATGTCACTACTCTCACAGTAAAGGATTTTTTTGAAAGACCAGCGAGTGCCAGTTTTGTATTCAGTTATATTTAACTAGTCCTAAAGCCCATTCACACGGGCCATTTTTTGCAGGGTACAGCGGTCCCACAACTTGCGCTCTCTCCCTCCCCCTCTCTTGTGCTCTCTCTCTCTCTCCCCCCTCACTTTTGCGCTTTCTCTCCCCTTCTCTTTTGAGCTCTCTCTCTACCCCTCTCTTTTGAGCTCTCTCTCTCCTCCCTCTCTTTTGCGCTCTCTCTCCCCCCTCTTTTGCGCTCTCTCTCCCCCCCTCTTTTGCGCTCTCTCTCCCCCTCTCTTTTGCGATCTCTCTCCCCCTCTCTTTTGTGCTCTCTCTCTCACCCCTCT